>NC_045030.1:135505666-135536367 GCF_008632895.1 Mastomys coucha | reverse complement strand
AGAGAGAGAGAGAGAGAGAGAGAGAGAGAGAGCCTGGTATGGGCTATTAAAACTTCAAAGCACCCCCCTGCCAGTGACACACCTTATTGGAGTTCAAACATTCTAATTCTTCATAAACTGTGTATCAGCTATGAAGAATACATTCAAATGTGTGAGCCTATGGGGGCCATTCTCACTCCAACCATAACAGGCATTTTATAGCAATAATTTAACAGTAAAAGATTATTTGTGGTTGTCATGTGCATGCATATGTGCGTGCATGCATGTGTGTGTATGTGTCATTTTTTAATTTTTGTCTCAGTTAAGAACTAAATTATGCCCATTTCATGGACTTTAGAGTAATATCTAAGGAAAGCAGTTTCCAATTACAATTAAAGTTTGTTTTTCTTTTTTGACATAGTGTGTCATGAACCCCATCATGGCCTCAACTTCGCTATGTCACTTAATCTGTCCTTGAACTCTTGATCCTCCTGCTTCCACTTCCTGAGTGCAGGTACTATAGGCATGTCCTACTATACTTGGCTACAATTAAGTTTAGGGTCCAATTGAGAGTTAGGAGTTATAAAATAAAGGCATATTATAAATTCTTTGCATGTAATAATATGCTACTACTTGTAGAAATAAAACTACCATGTTTTAGCTACACAACTCTTTGGTATGTAACTGATGGAAATTCAGTCCCCATACTACACAAATACTGCACAGCCATATTAACTGAGGCAATATTCACAGTAGTCAAGATATGAAATCTAACTAGGTGCCCATTAACAGGTAAATGGATAGAAACAGTGTACTATATTGCAGGAGACATGGCTCAGCAGTTAAGAGAACTGATTGTTCTTACAGAGGATCTGGGTTTTCATTACCAGCACCTATATGGCGACTAACAACCATCCATAATTCCAGTTCCAGGAGATCTGATGCACTCTTCTGGCCTTTGTGGATATCAAACACATACATGTTATACAGATGTACATTCAGACAAAACATTCATATACAAAATAAAACAAAATTTTTAAAAAATTAAAAAATATATAGTATATACATACAATGGGAATTCATTCAGCTATAGGAAAAAATGAAATTATGCCACAAGAGAGGGAAATTGATGGAACTGGAAATCATTACATTGAGTGAAATGAGCCAGACTCAAAAAGACAAATGGTGAAAGCTTTCTCTCACATGTGGCATATAGATTAAAGTAATATATACATGCACATGTGCATGTGGAAACAGAGCAAGCTATTTGCAGGGAAGAAGAGGACCAGTAAGAGAGGATAGAGTAAAACAAGTATGACATCTCCATGTGTGAAGATGTCATAATAAAACTCATTGTTTTATATGTTGATTTAAAAAAGGAAAATCATTTAAAATATTTAAAACAAGAAAAATGCTGCTTTCTCAAAATGAAACTTCATGAAACGTAAACTCAGCCTTAACTAGAGAGGTAGAAAAAGCCCTTCCTTTTTCCTCCTCTTTTGCAACTATGAATCTAGAACTGACAGAGACACAGATAATATGTATCTAGTACCACTTTTGAGGATGCTAAGCATTTCCTGTAATGTCCTGCACAGACTGTTCCTACTAGAAGCTTCTGGTGGCCTCTGGAACTCTTTTAGTTCATGTCATTTTCCAATCCTAGTCTTCCAGCATCTTCTTGATTATGGAAGCTCATCATTCATGACATCCTTTCAGCAAATTGTCCTTTGGCTTACTTTGTTTTATTATATTACCAACTTTCTCTTCTTTTGTTTCTAATCAAGAACATTGATAATACAAAGACAGGGAGTGTTGTGAAGAAAAATTCTGCAAAACTCACCAAACATCCATCAATTAGGAACCAAATATCTATTTCATTTTATAAGATACAACCAACCAACCTAAACAAAACAAAAAACCTCAACCAACCAACCAACCAACCAAAAACTCCAAAACAAAACCCACTGAAAGAGGACTCTGGAGTCTCATTCACATGACTCAGAGAGAAAGAAAGGATGTTCACCAACATATTCTAACAATGTGGCCTTTTAGTTGGTTCCAGATGTACAGACTGTGATCTTACCTTCAAAGGACGTGATGAGTAGTGTGAATGAGAATTGATGAAAAGAAGCCATGTCTGCAGAGACTGCTTGGCTGATTAGAATTCCAATACTGTGGAAAGATGAGAATGTTACAGGTCTAGAGGCCGATTACCTTATCTTGGGTGAGCTCTAGCCCTCCAGAACAGGCATTCTTTGCCCACCCTCTGTGTTGGAGCTATTATCTAGTGTCTAATAAATACAAAGCTTTTGGAGTCTATTAACAGACCACTAGCTTCCACCAACTCAAAAGCAAAGAACATAATCAGAGAGCATCTTGGGCCTATAGAACAGCTTCTCCCACCTCATGTTCCAGCCTCTCTGATGTGTGGACATGTATGTTTAAAACTTGCCTTGATTTATGACTCTCTTTGTTCTGTAAAACTATTCAAGTTCATGAAACTGCTTTCACACTGGAACATAGAATTTGATGTAACCTAAATCTGTGTTCCTGAGCCATAGTCACTCAAAATGGCTACATAATAAACTGGGAACTAAACTGAGGAACATCTCTCATCAGATTTCTCTGTTCGCATTTTTAAAGTTTCTTTCTTTCTTTCTTTCTTTTTATTTTTATGTTTTATTGAGACCAGGCTTCTCTTTGGAGCGCTGGCTGTCCTGGGACTTGCTCTATAGACAAGGCTCAAACTCAGAGATGAACCAGGTTCTGCACCCCCGGTGCTGGGACTAAAGGTCCCGACATTACTACAGCCCAGCTTCTCAGCATTTTCTTGATTACTAATTGATATGTGAGAGACCAGCCTTCTGTATTCTACACATTCCCTAGATAAGTAGACCTGCGATATATAATAAGAAAGCTAGCAATGGGAGGCAGAGGGGCAAGCCAGTAAGCAACATTGCATCCACTTGTTTCTGCTTCAAGCTCTTGACTTGAGTTCTTCCCTCAGTTTCTCTCCATGATGCACTACCTTCCCTTTCCCAAATTGCTCTTGATCATTCTGTTTATTAGAGCCACAGCAAGCAAACTAAAATAAAGGATTTTCCCATAGGTCTGGCTTGGGTGATTGGGCACTCAATTCTGATTTTCCTTTCTTTTGTCAGTAAAGATGGGGCTGGGTTTACAGAGCAGGCTGAACAGCAACTGCTCTTACCATATATGGCTAGAGCGGAAAATGGTACAGTGGCCCTGGATCTGATCTTTGTTAGCATGATTCAGACGCTAGGCAACTTTCCATACCCAACCCCAAATTTCTTTATCCTTCCTTTTAGTTGTGGGATATGCTTCAAAATTCCTCCTCAACATAATGGCTTCTGAGAATGTGAAGTTGTTCTTCCCTTTGTAGGGACTGGCAGATACAGCAAACGCTAACGTTCCTGTAGCATTCAGAAAAAAAGAAAGAAAGAAAGAAAGAAAAAAGAGAAAGAAAGAAAGAAAAAGATGAAAATTGGCTGTTTGCCTCCCAGGGTGACTGTTCTGGAGCCTTCCTTGTAATCCTGGCACACTGGTTAGGAAACTCTGAGAGGCAGCAATTGAGAACAAGTTCTCTGTGTAGCTATTTCCAACCCTCAATACCTGTGCCAGCCTGCTGTTACTCTTCCAGCTACCTCCCAACTTGTCCTTTTCCCTCTGTACAACCAAGTCCAATTCATTCAAATTCACTGGCTTCAGACGCTGATCCAAAAAGATCTCTAAGGTTTGGCGGAAATGAGAATCAAAGGAAGACAGTTTTAGAAGTATGATTCTGCTTCTTAATGACATCTTCGTTCCCTTGCCTTATCTTGATTTCTTTGTCACTGATCCCACTGAATTTTATATGTAACATTTCAGGATGGAGAGGTGGCTCAGCATTTAAAGGCTAGGCTCACATCCAAAAATAGTTGCAGTGTTTCATAGGTTGTGTTTTGTCTTGTATTCCCAGTAAAATTGTAGAGATTTGGAAGGCGCAGAGCCCAGCTCATTCCAAGCACTTAATAAACACTCCGAGTGAATGGATTAATGCATGAATGAAAATAGCTAATGCTTACTGATTGCTGTGTGGCAGGCACCATGCTAAGCAGTTTGCATGCATTATTTCATTAAATTTTCATAACAAACCTACAGAAGTGTATACCACCGTTAATAAGCTTATTTCACAAGTGAGGAAGTTGAGGCTCAGAAGAGGGTAATGATTTACAAAATGTCACTTAGTCAGTGAATGACTGCCTGGCATTGAAACTAGTAATAGGTTTAAAGTTAGAGCAAGGAGAGAAAGAGGGATGTGGCTAATGACATTTAAGACTTACATGCTTGAGCAGGAGCTAAAGGGACAGCTCAGTGGTTCAGAGTACTTGTTATTCACCAGGGAGTAGTGGCGCACGCCTTTAAACCCAGGACTTGGGAGGCAGAGGCAGGCGGATTTCTGAGTTTGAGGCCAGCCTCTGATGTTCCAGGACAGCCAGAGTTACACAGAGAAACCCTGTCTCATTAAAACAACAACAACAACAACAACAAAAAGAGTACTTGTTATTCTTGCAGAAGACTATTGTTCAAATCCCAGCACCTCACACTGTCAGGAACTCCAGTTCCAAGTGTTTCTGTGTCACTTCTGACTTCTACAGGCACCATGCAGGCACAGGGCCCACATACATAAACTCAGACAAAACAAACACATGAAATAAGTCTAAATAAATAAATAACTAAAAACAGGCTTACAGGTTTATGTGCTTAACATGCCAGATGTTCTTTAACAGAGTTGACAGGTCACATGTTGGAAAACTCGATGAGTGCATTTCATTGACAGAAAAGGAAATTATCATCAAACTACACCAAATGGACTTACTTTTCCCTGCTGCTCTGTCCTGCCCAAAGCCTTTGCAGACCTAGAGCAAGCTTCTCCTTAAAACCAGTAATCCACATTCCCAAGCCACTGGGCTGGTGGAGTTCCTGTGTGCCTGGGTTCTGTTGGTCCCAGTAACTCCTGGTGTTGGGACAGGTGTGTCCTCCTCACCTCTGATCCTCTGATCCTAGGTGTGTTAGAGCACCGGGTAGTGGAGCTTCCTCTGGGTGTTGTGGAACTAGCTGAGGAATTTGAGCCCAAGGTCTGCTTAGGGCACTGGCCCAGACAAACTGGAAGGAACCTGTGTCACTGGGCTGGCAGAGTTCCTGCGTGCCTGAGTCCTGCTGGTCCCAGTTACCACAACTTGCTCTTGAACTTAATTAATGTGACTATATTTTAACAATGAAACTAAACCTCAGTATGGCTGAGATTTGGTCAAAGTCATACTCATCTGATACCAAAATCTTTATCTTTATTTTTATAATATCCTATATGACTAAACAAAAAATATGTTGCTATAAATAGGTAAACAGTGGCTGGGTTTGTAGCTCAATTGGTAAACTGTCTAAAATGCCTGAAGCCCTGGCTTTGATCCCCAGAGTAGTATGAAATTGGGCATGGTAGTCCATACCTATAATTCTAAGAGAAAGAGATAGGAGAAGGCTGAGCTCAACATCATCCTACACTATGACTTGAAGGCCAACCTGAGATAAAAGAGACCTGTTCTCAAGAAAGGCAACTCACAACAAAATAAAGAAAAACAAAACAGATATCCAAAAGGGAAGAAGACATCTAAATAGAAAGGGAAGCTACAACAAAACAAAAACTTATGAACAAGCAATGAAACCAGCAATCAATTGTATCAAAACCTTGGAAATGATACCTGTAATGAGTTTAGTAGATAGAATTCACTCAGTCATATCACTGGCCTCTGCCACCCTCCAGCAGTTTGATCAGACTCCATAGATAATGTCTGCTTCAATACCATATACCCAACCTTCCAGGGCAATCTTCCTAGTTGTTGTCTATTAGTTATACACTCAACTGTTTTGATAAAAAAGATTCCATACTATTCTGCTTTCATATAATAATAATAATAATAATAATAATAATAATAATAATAATAATAAGAAGAAGAAGAAGAAGAAGAAGAAGAAGAAGAAGGAGGAGGAGGAGGAGGAGGAGGAGGAAGAGGAAGAAGAGGAGAAGGAGGAGAAGGTGCTGGCCAGAGTAATGCTGCAGTGGTTAAGAGCACTAGTTGGTTTTCCAGAGGACCTGGGTTCAATTCCCAGAACTCACATGGCAGCTAAGAACTGTCTGGGACTCCAGTTCCAGGGCATCTTACACACAGACATTAGTGTAGGCAAAACAGCAATGCACATAAAATAAAAATAAACAAATCATTAAAGAAGAAGAAGAAGCTAGGTTTTGTGGCATAGACCTATAATCCTTATTCAAGAAGTTGAGGCATGAAGATGAGAAATTTAAGACCTGCCTTGGTTCCAAAGAGTCCAGGGGCAACATAAGCTACTCTGTAAGGCCATGTACCAAAACATAAAAAAGCAGAGCTTAGATATCGGTGGTAGAGTGCTTCTACTGTTGACCAGGACTTAATTACATGACCACATCTAGCTACATGGGATGCTGAGAAATATAATCTTAACCTATGTTGTCCCATGTAGCTAAAATTCCCATTACTATAGGAGAAAATGAGAATAGTTATTCCAGGGAGTTAAATTACTTTGTCTCCCATCCCACCATGACTCTTCGGTTCATTGGATCCCTCCTCAATGGCTATTACCAAGCAAACAGTTTTGGGTTTTTCTTTCATTTTAATTTTATTTTATGTTTATGGATGTTTTGCCTGCATCTGTATCTGTATACCACATACATGACCTGTGCCCACAGAGGCCAGAAGAGGGTTCCAGGCCCTTGGAACTGGATTTATAAATAAATAGTAACTGTCAAGTGGTGCTGGGAATCAAACCCCAGCCATCTGTAAGAGCAGCCAGTGCTTCTAATTACTAAGCCACCTCTCCATCCCTGGCTTTGGGTTATTTGCTGTCCATGTTTAGAGGTTAAAGGCCTGTAGAGGTCTATCATCTAGTTCAAGGTCATTCTTTCAGATTAGCTCCAGGAAGGAAGGATGCTTTTGGAATGTACACTTCGTCCCAGGTTTAGATTCCTCCCCTGTTGCCATCCAACAAAGCCATTCTCTTTATGTTCTTAACATTATTAAAAGCTAGAAATGAGTGCCCTTCCTAAAATTACAAGACCTAATTTGTATTTGTTTCTAGATAGTACAGCACACTAATGGATTTCAGTGTCTGACTATTTTACATATAATTTTGCTTGCAGGGGTGGTAGCTTACACCTTTAGTCCCAGCATGCAGGACGCAGAGGCATGTGGATCTGTGACTTTGAGGCCAGTCTGGCCTACAGAGTGAGTTCCAGGACAGCCAAGACTACCCTTAGAAACCCTGTCTCCAAATAATAAATTTTGATTTTTCTTTAGACATTTTTTTTTAATTTATAGGTGTCTTGCTGCATGTATGCCCAAACAGCACATACATGCCTCGTACCCTCAAAGAGCAGAGGAAGCTATCAGATGCCCTGAAACTGGAGGTACAGATGATTATGAGAAGCCATATGGGTTCTGGGAACTGAATCTAGGTTGGTTTTTGTTTGTTTGTCTGGGTTTTTTTTTGTTTTTTGTTTTTCGTAATAGCAACCAGTGCTCTTAACCACTAAGCCATCTCTCTAGCCCCAGTCTTTGATATTGATACAACCAGTGACCAGCCAACTGAATATGGTGGCATCAAATTTATTCAATAATAAGAGCATAATTTTTGCTCAATGATATTTATCTTATCATTTTTCTTAGCTAGCTATCTCATCTCAAGAGGAATCCAATGCTAGGCAATTTGAGTAAAAATAAGAGGTTTTTTTTTTGAGAGGTTTATTTTTTAATTGAATTTTTTCTGGGGCTTGTGTTAAGTAGATGAATAAATATCTAACAGTTACTTTGTAAATAGCGGGGATGGTTAGATTCTTACTGAAGTAGACAGTGAGTTGGGAAGGTTGGCACTTGTGAGACAAGCACCCAGCACTACATTAAAAAAAATTGTTACTTAGAAAGCATACTTGAAAAGCAGTTTTGTAACAGAGTGTCAACCCAAACAAATATCATTGTCCAGAATGCTGCAAGCCCAGGTAAACAGAGAAGCCAATTACTTTCAGCAAACAGGGCTGAATGCCAAAGACTGTGTATTAGGCCTGAGAAGAATGTAAGAAGAAAAGAGGTCTGTTCACAAAGGATGCTATAGATACACTGCATTCTCCCATGGTAGTATTCAGGATGACTATACCCTGGTAGATTTCAGGGAGGGAATTGTTCAAGAGGATACTAAGACGGATCACTGGAGAGTAAGGCGTTTATTAGAAAAGTTAATAATACCATGAACTGATAGAAAGACAACAGCATGAGAAGAGAGTTCAGGCTCCAGCACCAGGGACTGCACAGGTGGGGTCTCTGAAGAGAGGAATCAAAACCCACAAGGCAAAAATTGCTTTTTTCTACCTTTCAGAGGATGGGGAAGGTTTCACAGTACAAGCCTACAGTCAGGCTCTCTGATTCCCAGACAGAAGGCAAGGCAGAGGAAAAGGGAGCAGGATTCACTCCTTTGATGTTAATTGCACCTTAGGTGAGAAATCCTGGCCCCAGGACCTTAGTCACAAATAATGTCTCAGTAGGGTGCCTGACAGTACTGAGAGAAGGAGGCTGCTGCAGATACTGTGACCTGAGCAGAGGCAAACTGGATTCTAACAGTTCATTTTCACAAGCCAGGTTAGAAACAGCTTCAGAAGGGACTCCTGGAGGCAGGGTATGTCACCACTTAACTCAGATCATATTTGCAAAGGTTCAATATCTAAGAACAATGTCCAAGGCACTTAGTATAGTGCTTAGCATGTAACAAATGTTCAGTAAATACAGACTACCAGGCATTGCCATCATGTTTTGATTTGAGAAGGGTTAGGTACCACCAAATCAAAGCTCTCCAAAGGCATTCAACTGTATGCTTGCCTGTGTGCAGGAAATGCTACATCAGTCCCCAGCACTGCTGGAATGGAGGCACATACCTGCAATACCAGATGGATCTGAAGTTGAAGGTCAATCTCAGGTACCAACTCAGGTCAAACTCAGTTTGAGTTATATGGACCTTGTCTCAAAACCAAATAAACAACAAAAGAAAGAGCAGACCTGCTCTTAGTAAGAGGAGGAGCTCTTGTCTTTGGGGATAGAACATTTTCCAAGAAAACTTGAAGAAAAATGCAGATTCCTGGGACCCCACTGCCCAAGATCCTAATGCAGTTGTCTGAGATGAACCATTTCTGGTCAAGCTTTCCAGGTAATATGGGCAGACTTGTTCTGAGGACTATACTTTGAGAAAGACTAGCTAGAATACATCAGTGAGCTCTGGTTAAAAGCTGTTAGATGATTCCAACAGTCGAGCATTCTTGGCTGAACTCTGCAACATTGGCAAAAGCCCAGTTCATCCTCTTGTCTGGAAATGGAATTGAGAGGTAGGGGGGCTCCAGCTGTGGATGCTCAATTCCCTTGGGCTGTATATGTTTCAGAGTTAAGGAAAAACGAAGAGCCAAAAGAATGTAAATTTCTTCAGTACCTGCCCTCTGCAAGGCCTAGTTCTCCCCATCCCATGATCTCAGGAGACAAATGATTGATGAGGAGGCTGTTGCAGCCATGGCTGATGAATTGGTTGAATGAGGAGCACTCCATTTAACAATTGTCTTGTTCTTGTTGAAATTAGAACTGGAGAGTGGCTGATTATGAAAATGGCATCTCTTTTGTCTGGCGGACTTAGCCCCTACAGTTAAAAAATTCCAGGCTGCCTTGATCTCTTCCCAGCAGTCTTTAACTAGGAGAGTTGCTCCTTTTAAGTTGAGCTCAGAAATGAGGGCTTTAGGCAAACAGTCCCTCCTCATTTCATCAGTTCTCCTGGAAAGATGAAGCAACAGATGAAGCAGAAACCAGGCCTGTAGTGCATGCCTGCAATCCCAGCACTCAAGAGATGGAGTCAGGAAGATCAAAAGTTCAAGGCTACCCTCCCTCAAGGTTATTCTCAGCTACATAGTAAATCTTCCTTTCCCTTTATTTTGCTAAGAAAGTGAAAACAGATGTTGGAATGTTGGAGTTGCTAGGGAAAAACGTGTGTCCTTGTTAGGTTTGGTGGTTTGCTTTTTTTTTTCTGGTTGATCTGACACAGGTTGGAATCATCTGGGAAGAGGGAACCTCAGTTGAGAAAACGTTTGACTTTTCTCAGAATTTATAGAAAGTTAAAGGCAAAAACATCTGTTGGCAGTTCTTCATTCTGTGGAAGAAAGGAAGACAAGGGCTCACAGTGGTTAGTGGAAAGGTTGCTGTCCAATGTTTTTTTTTTTTCTTTTAAAGATAAGGTAGCCTCATATGTCTTAGCTTGGCCTCAAACTCATTATATAGTGAACTTCTGATCCTCCTGTTCCAAACACTTAAGTGCTAGGATTAGAGGTATACAGCATCACACCCAGTTTTAGTCTGGGCTTTGTGCATGCTAGGCCAACTGGACTACATCCCCAGCTCCTATCTAATTTTGATGTCTTAAAGAAAGCCCACCATTCCATGCCTGAAGAGATCTGGCATTTATCCCAGGTTACTATGCCTCCTCTTTGCAGCCTATGCCCTGTCTCCCTGGCTACAGACCGGAGTACTCTTCAAAGGACACTGCACATTTGCTTGTAAATGACAAATCACTGGCAAAAAAGCACTGGCCTGAGAGTAAGATTTGAGCTCCAGCTTTAGCTGTTAGCAATGTGCCATGTGACTTTGAAGAAAATTCCTTCTTCAACCCAAGAATCAATTTTCTCATCTGTGACAAGGAGGAATATTTTTAATGCCCCCCTTAATTCTTAATTCCCAGGAGTCTTCATATAGAGGCTTAATCAAATGTGGATTGGCCCTATCACATCAGCAATGTTCAAAGCCTGTGTTCCCTAGCAAAGCAATTCCCTTTGGAAATGTATCCTACATCTGTAAAATGATGTATATATGAAATAACTTATATAAGCGGGCTATATTACTCAAATATTGGAACCACCCACTTCTCCTTCAACAGGAAACTACTTACTAAAGCTTGGAACATTTGCATAATTGACTGCATATCTGTAAGATGTGGTAAAAATCTCCCAGGCAAATAGGGAAAGCCTTTTAAGTTTTATTCTTTTGAGACAGTCTCACTCTGAAGATGTTGTCATCATGACACTCACTACCCAGCCCAGCAAGGCCTTGAACTCACAGAGATCTATCATCTGTCCCAGCCTCTTGAACACTGAGATTAAAAGTGTGTGCTACCATACTTGGTCACATTTTTTTATATATTTTTAAGGTTTGTGCTAATGAATATGATATATGCTGAAAACTAAATTCCAAAAATCTATATAAGTGGTTAATAAACAAGGCAGAAGGTGTGGGGAGCCGCAGCTGCCACCCTATATACATATATTTTGAACACCTGGTTTCCGGCCAGAGCAGAGAGCATTGATAATCAAGCCCTTAGCTGGAGAAGCTGAGTGCCTCTAGTTTGTGATGCAAGCTGGTATGATTTTCCCGCAGCCTATTATACTTTGCTATGTAGCTGATGCTGATTGGGACCAGGGAAGGTATTTAACCCACAAGGGCTGGGGGCTGGAGATAGTAAGTAAGTATGTGGAGATAGGAGTAAGTATGTAGAATTAGGGCTGGTGATAGGTTAGAGGTAAGATGTAGATTTAGAAGAGTAAGTATGTAGAGATAGTAAGTACATAGAATTAGGGCTGGTGATAGGTTAGAGGTAAGATGTAGATTTAGAAGAGTAAGTATGTAGAGATAGTAAGTACGTAGAATTAGGACTGGTAATGGGATAGGAGAGAAGATGTAGATATAGAAGTAAGATGTAAGGATAGATGTAAGAATAAGAATTAGGAATAAGCATGTGACTAATAAGATGTAACTAATAAAACGTAAGTAGAAATAAGTAAGATGTAACAAGCAAGATTACAAGGATCCTAGTAAAACTGCATGGGGAAGAGCTCGGTGTTTGCCTCCTTTCTTCCACTGGACAGGTAAGGCGGTTTACAAGAAGGTTGAAATTAGTGAACTCAAAACCCAGGGATCCAGAATTTACAATTTCTCCAGTAGGTTTGCATGCAAGTAGACAGCAAAATCCACAGTCCAAGCCACTGTCCCAAAGTCTTTACAGAATGATGAAGATGCCACCCACCTGTGTATCATGATTTGCACAGGCCTTTTCTTTCTTGGTTTCTCTCCCATCATTCAGGAATTACAAGGCTTGCCTATCCATATCTTCCATCTTCTTATACCTCTCAGGAATATTCCTTCTTGGGGAAATCCTGACAGATAGGATTTTATGTAGCCCACTGTTTTAGATAATTCTTTCTTGTTGTTTTTGTTTTTGTTTTTTGTTTTGTTTTGTTTTGTTTTTCGAGACAGGGTTTCTCTGTATAGCCCTGGCTGTCCTGGAACTCACTCTGTAGACCAGGCTGGCCTCGAACTCAGAAATCCGCCTGCCTCTGCCTCCTAAGTGCTGGGACTAAAGGCATGCGCCACTACCGCCCGGCTAGATAATTCTTTGTTTCAGTGAAGGGACATCATGGTAAAGGTAACATATAAAAGAAAGCATTTAATTTGGTGATTTGCTTACAGTTTCAGTGAATCAGTTGTGATCATAGTGGGGAGAATAACATCACGCAAAATGGCATTGGAGCAGTAATTGAGAGGTGATATCTTGTCTGCAAATTAGAGGCAGAGAGAGAACTAACTGGGAATGACATGGACTTTTCAAACCTCAAAGTCCACCCCTAGTGATACACTTCCTTTAACAAGGCCACACCTCATAATCCTTCCTAAACAGTTCCACCAACTGGGGACCGAGTATTCAAATATATGAGCCTATGAAGGCCTAGAATTCAATATATAGCAAAGAATGACCTTAAATTTCTGACTCCCTTGCCACTACCACTCAAATGCTGGGATTCTAAGCATGTTCCATCATTCTGGTTAGAACCTGGAGCTTTGTACATGCTAGGCAATCACTCTACCAACTGAGCTCCAACCCCCAGGATCTCTGATAGTTCTTTGCTACGGGAGTTAATGCTCCAACAATTATATTTGTATGTCAGTTTCAGCATCTTTTCTCACCACAAGATCATGTTAGCAGGGTCTACATACTCAGAGGAATATGTGTTGTTAGGAAACAGAAAACCCCCTTAGAAAGATTAAAGAAAGGTTTCCTTTGCCTGATGCCAGTTGGACTGAGCAGTGGTAGCCTTTTCTTTTCAAGATTTATTTGTTATATGTAAGTACACTGTAGCTGTCTTCAGACACACCAGAAGAGAGCATCAGATCTCATTAAAGATGGTTGTGAGCCACCATGTGGTTGCTGGGATTTGAACTCATGACTTCCAGAAGAACAGTCAGTGTTCTTAACTGCTGAGCCATCTCTCCAGCCCATGTGGTAGAATTTTCAAAGCTAGACACAGGAATGTGGCAGTGGTACCACTCTTGCCTTGTGCTCAAGACACATGCTTATGGATTTCAAGTACAGGTATGAGTGTTATACTTGGAATTGATTTACATTTAATCTTTTGATGTCCTTTTAAAAAATAATTTTAGAGATTGGAGAGATGGCTCAGCATTTAATAGCACTTACTGTCCTTTTAGAGGACCTGGATTCAATTTCCAGCATCTACCGACATGGTGGCTTACAAATACCTCCCATAATGTCAGTTCCAGAGAATCCAACACTCTCCTCTAGCCTCCTTGGGATTCTGTGTGAATGTGCTACACATCAACCCATACAGGTACATATGAAAAAATATTAAAAAGTATTGCTAACTAACCTAAAAGAGTAGGTGTAAACTGTATTGTTACTTACTTTTTTGCATATGTACAAAGAATTACGAAGGTAAACTGGGTATCCATAGGTCACATAGCTGATAAACAAGGCTCATTGATGACCTAAGATGACAGTCTGATGCTAGAGTCTGTGCTCCTATTTATTCTCCTAAGATACTGCCCTTTGATGCTATTGGTGATGGTGACATCATTCTTGAGCAAAGCCAAGGTTAAGTGACTCAAGGAAAGGTTTCTGCAATGCTGTCAGAGAACTAAGGGAATCCGTGTCGGCTCTTACCCTGCCTTCCTATTGCTCTAGTCTACTCCACCTGAGGGGGGTTTTGTTTGCTTGCTTTTGTTTTATTTTGTTTTGTTTTATTTTAAGAAGGGTCTCACTATGTAGTGAGTTTTTGTTTTGTTTTGCTTTTCCACTGGTTTTGCAAGACTCCTAGTTCTGTCCCTCCGGAATACTCATTGAATTTGGTGTTCACATCAGATTATCTACCTGGATTTCATCTTCAGCTTCTTCTCTGATTGGTGACTTTTGAATCGCCTCAGTCTTTAAGGTCCTTAAGTCCCCAGTGCCTTCAAACCAGATTCTTAGCATCAGGATCCCAGGATCCCAATGTTAATATAGAATCCTGGGATGTTGTTATTCTGCTAAGAAGAGGAACACAGGCTCTTCATCCCTCCCATAGCTATCTACATCTACTGGCTGCTTTCACATAGTCACTCTTGGGTCTCCTAATTCTTAATGAACAAATCTATTCAAGCATATAAGAAAGCCAAGACAAGCCAAGAACATGGACTTACTGTACTGGTAGCCCAGGATAGGATCTTGGCACCATAACTGCACTAAATAGCATTTGTTGCTTTTCCCACTCACAGCTGTAATACAACCCAGCCAGTCCAAGAACAGGAAGTGGGAGTGCTTTATAGGACCTCTGCATTTCCTGGTCCTTTTGTTTTTCAGAAGGGGAAAAGAATTTGTCCCAAACCAGTCATTTGTTACTGTTTGTTACTGTCTCCTTTTATGCTTAGATGGACTGAAGCTGGGTGGATATAGCAGAAAGAGGAGAGTTAAAAGAAGCTGGCATCATGGAAGGTTTTTTTGTTTGTTTGTTTTTTGTTTGTTTTGTTTTGTTTTTTGCTTTTTTTTTTAATCAATGGTGCTATCCAATCACAATACACAATAACAGCATCAACTTGGTCTGGCAAAGGATAAGTTTAGTTCCCTTAGCTTTGTGGAAAGCTTGAGTATGCTCTAATTTTGATCATTTTTAAACATCTTCTTGACATTAGTCAAATCCTAGGGAAGAGGTCCTCAAACTATGGTTGGGACCCCCACAGGGGTCTCATAAGACCATTGGAAAACACAGATATTACATTATAATTTGTAACTGTAGCAAAATTACACTTATTCAGTAGCAATGCAAATAATTTTATGGTTGCAGGTCACCACAACATGAGGAACTGTTTTAAAGGGTGACAGTGTTAGGAAAGTTGAGAACCGCTGCTCTATAGCATCTAGATTAGTATACTCAGGGCTGTGGGGAGTTAATCACTTTCTCTCTTTTGCTGCTTTAATCACACCATTCCTTCTCTTTCCTAAAACAACTAAGCAAGTCTCTCATGAGAACATCAAAACAACTACACCAGATCCATGTTTGCAAAGAACTGACTGCATGGATTCTGGAGCCTCACTCAGCACCTAGGACTTGTTTTGTTTTATTTTCAGACAGGGTCTCATCTATCCCAGAATGTCCTTGAACTCACTAAGTAACAAAGTATGACCTTGAAGTTCTGATCCTCCAGCCTTGAACTATCAAGTGTGATACTGAATGTAACCTTTTCTTTGAGATGTGCTCTCATATAGCCTGGACTACCTTCAAAATTGCAATCTTTCTACCTCCCTAAGTTTTATGATTACAAGCATAGAGCATTATATATGATGGATGCCTGACTTTTATAACCTTTACAACATCTGTGATATTAGATAACATAATAAATGTCTCTATTACCCATTATCTCTCCTAACATGCAAATAATAATATCACTTGTGTTACTAAGTTGTTCTAAGAAATGAATTAGCATGTATAAGGCACTTAGAACAGTGTTTGATAGTAGTGAGTGCTACTATGAATGTTAAACCCATCAATAATATATGTTCATAAAATAATTATCTGTTGAGTATCTTTGAGGTAGCCAGGGCTTGACAAACATTTTTCATAGAAGGGAACATGGTAACTACTTTTAGTTTTATGCCATACAACCTTCTTCTTTTTGTTTTAAGATTTACTCATTTATTATATGTAAGTACACTGTAGCTGTCTTCAGACACTCCAGAAGAGGTCACCAGATTTCATTATGGATGATTGTGAGCCATCATGTGGTTGCTGGGATTTGAACTCATGGCCTTCAGAAGAACAGTCAGCACGGTTAACTGCTGAGCCATCTCTCCAGCCTGACCTTCTTTTAAAAAAACAAAACACAACAACAAAAACAAAAAAACAAAAAAAACCCAAAAAACAAAACTACTCAAATATGTTAGTATAGCATGAAAAAAAGTCATGAATGATATGTAGACAAACTGCTATGGCTGTCTGTATGTGAATTCATTCTTTTCTTTCTTTCTTTCTTTCTTTCTTTCTTTCTTTCTTTCTTTTTAACAAAACTAAAGTGGGATGGGACAGGTCACTGATGCCTATGCTGAGGAATATGATAATATGAAAGTGTAAAGGGCATGTAAATAAGAAATAAGATCAGGACCCAGGAGCTTAGTTCCAGTGATGAGCAGTCAGCTTATGTCAGCTGTGTGTAGTAGATAAGAAAGAAGCAATAACCCATGATATAATAACTCATGATGTAATTCTAGAGTGTGATTGGCTAATATGACTATATGCTCTTGTAGCAAATAAAAGCAGAGGCTTGCCACAGACATACAGAACACCTTGATGCTACTACAGTAAAGACTGTTGTCCCATCTTAATCATTGACCAAAGGAAGACTGAGGATGCTGAGTCAAGGATCTAGAGGAAGGATCCACCACCAGAGACATGCTGAGCAACAGATAGATCTCAAGCCTTGCCTTCATCTCTCTGCTGCTTACTTCTGAGTCATGTATGACATGTGTGTGTTATGGACTGATGCTTTTCATTGTGATGAATAAACTTTGAGATCAAATGGTATCTGGACCCCTTCTCTCCATCCCTGCAGTAAGCTGGACAAGACTAGTGACAGAAAGACTCATGAAATCATTCTAACTAGGGTAGAAGTCAAATAATCCACAAAAAGATGGGATCTTTCCAATGTATCAGCAAAATGTTTTCTGAGAAAGTAGTATCAAGTTGACATTAAAGATGGGCTTAAGCAGGTAAAGGAAGCCAGGGAACAGCATAAGTGAGCTATTCTCTACTTCATAGACACCACTGTCAAAGACCACAGGTAGAGAGCTGGAGAAATAGTTCAGCAGCTAAGAGCACTGATTGTTCTTCAGGAGGACCCACTTTAAGTCCCAGCACAAAACATGGTGCTAACAAACATCTGTAACTCCAGTTCTAGGGGAATCTGATACTCTCTTGTGTCCTCTCTCATCACCAGGCATGTACTGTAGTACATAAACACACATACAGACTATGGTGGTTTAAATTTAAAAGGCCACCATAGGCTCATATGTTTGAATGCTTGGTCGTCAGTTGGTGGAAGTGTTTGGGAAGGATTAGAAGATGTGGCCTTGTTGGAGGAGGTGTATCACTGTGGGTGGTCTTTGAGTTTTCAAAAGACTGACATCATTTAGAATTAGTTCTTTCTGCCTCCTGCCTGTGGATCAAGATATGAGCTTCCAGATGCTTCAGCCAACATGCCTTTTGATTGCTGCCATGCATTGGTGAACTCCTAACTCTCTAAAACTGGAGCCAAATAAATGTTTTCTTTTATAAGTTGTCTTAGTAATTGTGTTTTGTTGCAGCAATGTAAAAGTCACTAATATAGAGGCCAAACACATGTATGTATAAATAAACGAGCAAATAAATTAACTTTTGGAGATGGAACCCTGGACTGGAAATATGGCTCAGTGGCATAGAGCACTTGTTCTTCCAGAGGACCTGGGTTCAATTCTCAATATACACATGGTAGCTCATAACCATATATAACTCCGGCCTCAGGGAATCTGATGCCCTCTTCTGACTTCCATGGCACCAGGAACTTACATGATGCACAGATATACATGTAAGCCAAATACATATGCATTAAATGAAAATATTTTTAAAATAATTAATAAATGGATGTCCTAAATGCTTCCCATGTTTCCATTCACCTAGCTAAGGGAAAAATAATGAAGCTTTTTTGTTGTTGTTTATGTTGAAACAGGGTACCACTATGTAGCCTTGGCTGGCCAGAAACTCATCTCTAAGTTCAAAAAGCTAGTAAGCAGGGGTTGCAGACATGGCTCGGTGACTAAGAGCACTTCCAGCAAGCTAAGTGATTCTTATCACCATGTCAGGTAGCTTACCACTACATATAACACCAACTCCAGAAGAAACAAATGCCCTCTTCTGGATTGCAAAAGCTCCTGCACATATGTGGTATATGCACATACAGATACACACACACACACACACACACACACACACACACACACACACACACACATAAATTAAAAAAAAAAAACTTAAATAGAAGCTGGTAAGTAGAACAGTCAGGATTCAAACTCCGGACTCCAATTCTTAAGCAATATATTATATTGTTTCCTACATGCATCAGATACCACATTTTTTTGTTTGTTTGTTTGTTTGTTTGTTTTCGAGACAGGGTTTCTCTTGTGTAGCCTTGGCTGTCCTGGAACTCACTCTGTAGACCAGGCTGGCCTCGAACTCAGAAATCCGCCTGCCTCTGCCTCCCAAGTGCTGGGATTAAAGGAGTGCGCCACCACCGCCTGGCTCAGATATCACATTTTTAATGGTCTCCTGTCTACCCCTTTCCATTAAAGAGAGACAATCTTCTGAAGGCTCTGGATGCCAAGATGATTACTTCCCTGGACCTTCTCTAGCTTGCTGTGGTATAGGAGATGTAACTTACAAACGGTAGTCTAGGCCTATCAGCATATAGGGATAAGGTTTTTGTCCAGGGCTGGCATTATGAATGAGTCCTATAAGATAAACATCTGGTGCAGAAAGCAGCTCAGGGGTAGAGCATATACTTAGCATGCACAAGGATTCTGGGTTTAATCACAAGCGGCACAGAAAATAAAAATTGAAAAGGAAATAAAGATCTAATCTTTGTGGAGCTCTTATATGCCAAACACCGCTAAATTCTTTGTAGTCATTAATTATTTTATTCAATCATCATGTCATGGCTAGGGTACTAATAATGCAATCATTCCCGTGATGTGGGTGATGAAATGGAAGCAGACCTCCTTTGCTCAAGGGATGGAGAAAACTTCTTTGCTCACTAGAATATGCCTGAGTAGCTCCCCTCCTCTGTGAATTTCAGTGATTGAAGAAGCACCAGTTTTTTATTAAAATGCAAATCTCCCCAGAAGAGGTAATGCATTCATTACCTTCCCAGCGCTTCCCACCTAGCTTGGAATTACCATATTGCAGTTCCTTTTCTTATATGGAGAAGTGTAGAGAGAGCAAGGACACATTCAGGGAAGGAACAGACTGTGGACAGAATTTACTGACTAATAGATGGTAGGCAAAAGCCTGAAATCTGGCCTTCAGCTCTTGTTTCCAAATTGCTCACTTGGAGGAATCATCTACCACCCACTTAAAGTAATTCAAAAGAAACAGGGCTGAGGTGGTAGGTAACTAGCATTTTCCTGGCATTCTGTAAGCCCTGGACTTAGAGCCCTGTACCATAAAAACAAAAACAAAGGGTAAAATAGAAAAGGCTAAGAAAAAAATGTCTTTATGCCTATTATTGCTTAAGCCTTTTATTAATGGTCCAGTAATCACCCTTGAATAGGTATATTCATATTAGCTGGCACCCCATGTTGCTACCTAAACTAGTTAATGAAAAAAAAGAGTAAAGAAACCCTCCCTACATGTTCTCCCATCCTGTATCATCCCTCTCCCCACTCCCACCTCTAACTGAAAATAGACCTGGAAAATCGACAGTAGCTTTGTGTGGAAGAGAGCAGGTGGCTCTTCCAAATAAGGTGAGATCTAGTGACATGCTTGTACACCACACACCTTCTGTTAATATACATACAGACATTGCTTCCAACCTGTGCTTTCTCACATTGACTGTAACAGCTATGTACCTTGTAATACATAGGTCTCTGGATCTGTTCTCAATGGAAAATTGGCCAGACTTAGGAGGAGGAAGATTTAAATCTGCCATCCCATACTCTGCCTCCCTCCTCTGTTTCCCTGTCACTATGTGATTCATTTCAGCAGTGTGTGTGTGTTTGAGTGTGTGTGTGTGTGTGTGTGTGGTGAGACAGAGAGAGAGAGAGAGAGAGAGAGAGAGAGAGAGAGAGAGACTGTCTCTCTCTATATATAGACATATATATAGGCATATATATAGACATATATATGTATATAGACATATATATGTATATATATATATATTTATATATATATATCTGCCTGTCTCTGTGTCAGTAGGAGAAGGGTGTTAAAAGGGAGACGAAGAAAGAGGAAACATCTGTCCCAGTGTGAGACCACCTATCAGAGTTGCCTGACTTTAGGGCATGCTCTAGTTATTCTGGTTTGAAACAGAAATTTGAGTAAGAGCTTGAGTCTCTCTTTTATTCTACTACGTCCTCAAACTCTAAGGTGGTTTTGTTAGGATAGGAGAATGAAAGAAATAAAGATGCAGTGGTTTCAAGTGACTTAAGGCTTCTGCTGGCATGATTTTCCCTTTACTGAGATCTCTCTGCTTCTGTTAGCCGCAGAGCAAGTTATCATTAATTAGAGCTTGACTTTACTAAGGCCCAGTAGACTTGCTCATCAGTGCCCAGTGTTCCTAGGTGGCATGATTATATGTACAGCACACATTCTGTAATATGTAAGGAGTCTGTTCCTCCCCAAGAGCTGCGAATCCCCTTCTCTCTCTAGGATCACAAATAGGTTTTGCTCTGGGTACCCATCCTAGCTGAATGGTAGTTAGCGGCTGTCTTTTAAGGGAGTGTTAAACACGCATTTGGATCAGTGAGAAATTTGTATGCCTGATTACTGAGGTCTGTCATGGGTTGACAAGGAAGGAAGGTATGCACGAGAGTATCAGTTCTCATCAAGGCCTGGAAAATCTGAAAAGGACAGCTAAGAAATGCAGGGCATGTGCTGAGTCTGCTAAGGGCTGGCTGCTTAGGGACATTCTTTCAGATGTCTGAGGGAATGAAGTAATTCACAAGGAAGGTTGCTCAGGGAAGTTCTTTGTGGTGAAATCAAGAACCAATTCCTGCACTGTGTTGATAGCAGAGTCGCTTGTATTGTTTATCATCCATCTTCCTTGGCCAGCTCCCATCTGTTGGGTGTTTGTATGAAGACTGATGGGGCCCAACAAAGATGAATGAAGGAGTGCTCTAGCAAGACTTTTCTTTCTCTGGTCTACTGTGAGTGAATGATACACAAATTAATACCCAAACCATGGGCTGGAAAGATGGCTCAGCAGATTTTCAGCACTTGTGTTAGTTAGCTGATAGCCACCTGTAATTTCAGCTCCAGGAATTCCCATGCTTTCTCCTCCTGGCCTCTATGGGCACTGAATGCAATTGGTATACACATAGACTGGCATACACATAAAATAGAAACACAAAAACCAAAAATAGCTAAACAATTCCATAGATAGGAGTGAATCCTGTGAGAAAACATTAGGAAAAATGTTGTAGGAGCAAAAATAAATGACATGAGCTCTAGTCAACAGGGGTTCATGTTGGGGCCTTGAAGAGGAAGCTTGGGAAGTTTCATTGGAGTTGCCCTATGAACTAAACCTCTGTGCAAAAGCTAAATAATAATGTGTGGAGAGAATGTTGAGAAACTGTTTTGTTAAATGTCTTACTGCCTGTGGTCTAAGGATTATCAACACAGGCATCATCACAGCTGATGAAAGTGATATACCTGTCAAATGATTTGGAGTAACAAGTGTGCCTGGTTATGAGCCAGAAGCTGGACCATTGTGGCATCAATATGTTCTAGCCTTTCCCATAGTGAACTGTGCTGTTGAGATGAGAACGTCTCTTCCAGTTTCACATTTTATCAAGTCATGCTTCCCAACCAACCAGAGCCTGCTTGCTTTCCTTTAGGGTTTTTAAGCTTTTTGTTTATTTCCAATGGGTAATACATACAAATGATACAAAAGATTCCAGAGTATGAATGAAAATAAACTTTCCTTCTGGATACTGTAATTTCTAATTCTATATGTGCATGTATGTAAATGTTCGTGTACATATTGCCTTCCATGGACACTTCTAATGTACAAACCTAACACCAGAGTATGTTACCAACTTTTTTTTCCCAAATGTTTATTGTATGACTGATAGTCTAAAGATGGGGAAACTGTAAGAAAGTTTAACAAAGTAAAAGTACTCAAACCATACTGTCAAGGAGTGGGACATTTTGAAACCAATACTGTTTGTCTATGAGCAGCTTTCAGAGCACAACAGTCTTTTAGGAAACAGGGATTTTAAAATGGTTTGTTTATATGTGCAAAACATTTTCATCTTAGGTGAAGGAGAAAGAACAAGGAGCAGGTATCCTTTGGTCTTTAACTTCTTCATGGCTATTGTAGCACCTTAGAAGACAAGCATCCTTGTGTTCAGCTGGTGCGGTAACACAGCCAAGGAACGATCAAAGGAGCTTTTCTCAGGCTTCAGAGCTGTCCTGTGGCACTACCTAGCTTCCATCTCTGTTGAGTTCACTCTTTAGCTGTACCTTCATAAGTCAGGAACAATGAAGTCACATTGGACATGGAGACTCCATCTACCGGGGCCTCCTCCAGAGGCATCTTGTTTAGAGCATGAGGCTTCAGAGTTCAAGTAGGTTTGCTTTGGAGGGTCATAGAGAAAAATCTCCACCAGGAGGGAAGTAATTACTCTGAAATGCTGTGAGACTGCACAATGAGGTCTGATCACAGGAGAACATGGGAGTCAGGGCTCATCTCTAAGACTTCAGAACCTGTTACCAACTTTTTTAATATTCCTTAGGTTGATGCATGAAAAGTGAGGTTGTTGTGGCTGTGAGTATAGCTCAGTGAGAGAGTATGAAGCCTTGGGTTAAAAGAAAGGAGAGGAAAAAAAGAAAGAAAAAAACAAATAGCATCTCAAGATCTCATTGTGATGTTTTTAACTTTTTTCACAATTAGTAAAATTAAGCATTTTCGCTATATTTCCCTTTTTGAGACCTGTTTTTTCCATCCCATCCCCATTTTTTTCTTGCCATTGTGTTTGGTGGATTCCCTTGCCCTACTTATTTTTATTTAGTAGCTCTTTAAACACTAAAGAAGAGTGTCTTTGTTGTTCTTTTGAGATGGGATCTAATGTAGCCCAAGTTAGCCTCGAATTCAATATGTACTTGAGGATGATGCTATCTCTTTTGACCCTCCTGCTTCTACCTAGGGAGTATTGAGATTAGAGATGTATTCAGTTTTCATACAGTATTGGGGATTGAATAGTGTGCTTCATGTATGCTATGTGAACACTCCACCAATTGAAATATGTCCCTAACTCAAGAAACTAGCTGTTCGTGATATAAGTTGCAAATGTTTCCCCTAACTTAAAGGTCTTGCAGTTCAATTATGGTGCTTTTTATAACTTCTTTCATTTCTCAACTTGCACATACAAACATTGGTTCTAAGGATCCTTTCCTGCGTCTGTATACTGGGGAAGTTTCTTGCTCGTCCACTCCTTGTACTCTGAACTCTATTTTGCCATTCCCTGCTGAAATTGTGTTCCTTTTTCAAGTCAACGAGTTTTCTAGAACCTGATTAAAACTAAGATATGCTTCCTTCAGGTCTGGGCCTGTGTCTTGAGCAGACCTTGGGCATGAACTCCACAAACAGCCCCACAACACCCAGAGAAAGCTCCACTCCCAGGCACTCTAACACTCCCAGGTCCACAGGATCACAGGACCTCAGGATCCCAGAAGCTTGGTCACATCAGGATCTCAGGGTCCCAGAGGCAGATTGAATCTCAGGAGCTCTGACACACCCAGGATCTCAGGATCACAGGGTCCCAGAATCACAGGGTCACAGAGACAGATGAACTCTGAGGAGTTCTGATACAACCATGATCACAGGAAGGACAGGCTCCAGTCAAATATAGTGAGAGCAGATAGCACTAGAGATAATCAATGGTGGGAGGCAAGCATAAGAACATAAGCAACAGAAACCAAAGTTACTTGGCACCATCAGAAAACAATTCTCCCACCATAGCAAGTCCTGGACATGCCATCACGCCAGAAAAGCAACATTCAGATCTAAAATCATTTCTCATGATGGTGATAGAGGACTTTAAGAAAGACATAAATACCCCCCTCAAAGAAATACAGGAGAACACAGGTAAATAGCTAGAAGCCCTTAAAGAGGAAACACAAAACCCCCTTAAAGAATTATAGGAAAACACAGTCAAACAGGTGAACAAATTAAAAAAAAACATCCAGGATATAAAAATGGAAATAGAAACAATTTTTAAAAAATCACAAAGGGAGACAACCTTGGAGTTAGAAAACCTAGGAAAGAGATCAGGAGACATAGATGCAAGCATCACCAACAGAATACAAGAGATAGAAGAGAGAATCTCAGGTGCAGAAGATACCATAGAAAACAATGACACAACAGTCAAAGAAAATGCAAAATGCAAAAAAGTCCTAATCCAGAACATCCAGGAAATCCAGGACACAACAAGAAGATGAAACCTAAGGGTAATAGGGACAGAAGAGAGTGAAGACTCCCAACTTAAAGGGCCAGTAAATATCTTCAACAAAATTATAGAAGAAAACTTCCCTAACCTAAAGAAAGAGATGCCCATGAACATATGAGAAGCCTACAGAACTCCAAATAGATTGGACCAGAAAAGAAAATCCTCCAGTCACATAATAGTCAAAACACCAAATTCACTAAACAAAAAATTTTAAAAGCAGTAAGGGAAAAAGGTTAAGTAACATATAAAGGCAGACCTATCAGAATTACACTGGAGTTCTCACCAGAGACTATGAAAGCTAGACGATCCTGGGCAGATATCATACAGATCCTAAGAGAACACAAATGCCAGCTGTCTTAGTCAGGGTTTCTATTCCTGCATAAACATCATGAGCAAGAAGCAAGTTGGGGAGGAAAGGGTTTATTCAGCTTACTTCCACATTGCTGTTGATCACCAAAGGAAGTCAGGACTGGAACACAAGCAGGTCAGGAAGCAGGAGCTGATGCAGAGGCCATGGAGGGATGTTCCTTACTGGCTTGTTTGGTGAGCTACAATACACAGCAAAACTCTCAATTACCATAGACTGAGAAACCAAGATATTCCATGACAAAACCAAATTTACACAATATCTTTCCATAGATGGAAAACACCAACACAAGGAGGGAAACTACACCATAGAAAGAGCAAGAAAGTAATCTTTCAACAAACCCAAAAGAAGATAGCCACACAAACATAATTCCACCTCTAACAACAAAAATAACAGGAAGTAACAATCACTTTTCCTTAATATCTCTTAACATCAATAAACTCAATTCCCCCCTAAAAGACATAGACTAATAGACTGGATAAGTAAACAGGACCCAGCATTTTGCTGCATACAGGAAACTCACCTCAGTGACGAAAGCAGACACTACCTCAGAGTATAAGGTTGGAAAACAATTTTTCAAGCAAATGGTCCCAAGAAACAAGCTGGAGTAGCCATTCTAATATTGAATAAGATCAACTCTCAACCAAAAGTTATCAAAAAAAAAAAAAAGATAAGGAAGAATACTTCATACTGGTCAAAGGATAAATCTACCAAGATGAACTCTCAATTCTGAATATCAATGCTCCAAATGCAAGGGCACCCACATTCATAAAAGAAACTTTATTAAAAGTTAAAGCACACATCGCACCCCATACAATAGTAGAGGGAGACTTCAACACCTGACTCTCAGCAATGGACAGAACATGGAAACATAAACTAAACGATGATACAGTGAGACGAACAGAAGTTAAGAACCAAATGGATCTAACAGATATGTATAGAATATTTCATCCTAACGCAAAAGAATATACCTTCTTCTCAGTACCTCATGGTACCTTCTCCAAAATTGACCATATAATCTGTTACAAAACAGGCCTCAACAGATGCAAGAGATTGAAATAATCCCATGCATCCTATCAGATCACTACGGAATAAGGCTGGTCTTCAATACCAACAGAAACAACGGAAAGCATACATACATGTGGAAGCTGAACAACACTCTACTCAATGATAACTTGTTCAAGGAAAAAATAAAGAAAGAAATTAAAGACTTTTTAGAGTTTAATGAAAATGAAGCTTCATCATACCAAAACTTATGTGTGGGGCCCGGGTCTCTCTCCTGCGGCTTATGGCTGAGGTTCTCTGCTGCTGAGGCCTGGAGTTGCATGGCACATTAGTTAGTTAAAAGAAGGCAATGCATAATCGTGTGATATTTTATTGTAGGAAAGAGAAAATAGGCTGGTCATGTAGAGAGAAAGAAAGGAGAGGATGGAGAGGAGAAGAGAAGGAGAGAGAGAGAAAGGAGAGGAAGAAAGCAAGAGAGTAAGACAGCAAGAAAGAGAACAAAGAGCAGGAGAGAGAGGAAGAAGGCAAGAGAGGAAAGAGAGCAAGAGAGGAAGGAGGGGGCAAACCGCCCCTTATATTGTGTGAGGCGTGGCTATCTGTCTGTGGGGTGGGGCATGCCTGGCTGTGGTCATATGACTTAGAGTAGGGTCCAGCAAGAATGCTGGGAGCTTGGGGCATTGTATACCTGATAGAGCACACATCTGTGGGAGCAGCTGTGAGAGGTTGAGACTGAAACTTGAGCCAAGGTCCCAGGAGTTACAGTCGAACTCCTACTGTCTCTTGTGAACAGAAGTTGCCCACTGGGTGCTTCGGGGTTTTAGGCCTATTACTCGACTGGGCCCAGGCTGCCTGAACAGACCACTGCCCTACACTTATGGGACACAATGAAAGCAGTGGTAGGAGGAAAACTTATAACTCTAAGTGCCTCCAAAAAGAAACTGAAGAGAGCTTACACTAGCAGCTTAACATCACACCTGAATGCTCTAGAACTAAAAGAAGCAAATACGCCCAAGAGGAGTAAATGGCAGGAAATAATCAAACAAAATAGAAACAAAAATAACTATATAAAGAGTCAACCAAACCAGGAGCTGGTTCTTTGAGAAAATCAACAAGATAGATAAATCCTTAACCAGACTAACAAGAGGGCACAGAGACAGCATCCTAATTAACAAAATCAGAAATGAAAAAGGAGACATAACAATAAAGTATATCTTAAAATAACTATTCTGTTAGTTGAATATCAACAGTTGAAAAAATTAAAATCATGTTATGCAAACATCATGGAAATATTATTGATAATTTTTCCCACTATGCTTGAAATTAGCATTTTCTTAATGTTTAACTTCAAAGAGTTTTTGCTATTTTGAAATTTTTAAAATACACTTACCAATAAAATAATTTCTCTCCTAGAAACACTGATAATCTTTTTTAAGTAAACCGATTATTAGACAATGTACACAGATTATATAATGCCTTTTAAATAATCTCTCACTATGTCAGTGGTATCATATAAGGGCTTTGGAATATATTTCTTAATGATTCATTTTTAATATTTTATGCTCATCTACTATGCTTAACTCCCAAAGAATATTTTGTATGTTTTGAAACAATTTATTATTCAACATTAGATATAGGATCCTCAGTTATGGATAGTATTACATATTCATTAATGATATTTTAGGTTATGAAAGCATATGAACATAAAAGTTGAATAAATTCTTTATGTATTATTCTCAAAATACTCAATATTAATATGTTTGATGTATAAAATGCATTTAACTAAAAAATAAGAAAAAACAAATTAAAAAAATCTCACATACACAAAAATAATAGTACTAAAATCCAATGGCTGGAAATCGATTCCCATGTAACATAATTAGAGGTTTTCATCTACTTTAAGTGGTTCATAGCACACCCGAAGAGTAAGGGAGTTTCAGGGTTTGTAGTGTGTGTGTGTGTGTGTGTGTGTGTGTGTGTGTGTGTGTGTATGTGTGTGTATTGTGCACCTCAAGACTTGAAAGCAAGATTTCACGTATGTTAAGTATGCATTCAAACACTGACCAATTTCCCTAGTACTAGGAGTACAGTGTCTTGAAGTGTGGCCTAAGGACAACCTCTGGGAGATTTTGTTTAAGATGCAGATTTCCCAGACTGAAGGAACCAGATGTTGCAAACAGGCAAAACTATGGACATGTGCTTAAACAGTCAAGCAATCAGAAGACATACTAAAACAATTCCCACAATTTAGGGATATTTGTGGGTCCTTGTTAAAAGTCCAATTTTTGTTTTTTTTATGTTTTGTTTGAAAGGTTTTGGGCTCAAAGCCAGGGCATCTCACATGCTAGGTAAGATGAGCACCACTGAGTTTACATTCCTAGCCCATAACATATGTAGATTCTGACAGGAACATTTGATGAAAAGTTCCAGAGCTTAAGCAATGAAGCTGTAAACATAGAGTGATTAATGAGGAAAATGATACTTTTCACAGACCTCAAATTACAGCATGTGGATAGTCCATTTTAACATCACTAATGTGTGCGTACATATTGTGTGTGGTTATGTGCCTCTGTGTGTGTGTGTGTGTGTGTATGTGTGTGTGTGAGAGAGAGAGAGAGAAAAAGAGAGAGAGAGAAAGATGATCACACTTCTTTATTTTTTGTTATATGTAGACCAGAGAACTTTTCCATTCCTTCTCTCTTCTTTCCTCCCTCCTTTCTTCTTTCATTAAAATATAAGCAAAGCACATCATAGCTTGAAGAGAAGTGTCTTTGAAGAGCAAAGTGGTTCATTTATTAGAGCCCCAAATCCCACATGAATAGGCAGCTGATAAAAGTGATTTGATTGGCATTGGATTTTTTTTTTCATAGTGGAGTGTGCCGAACAGAAAGTGTCATTTCCTTGTCAAGATCTCAGCCCTTGCTTTCTAGGGGCCAGAGGATCATTCTTTCAGGTTGGTAACAACTTCACCTCTTATAAGCAGCTTCCCCCAGGAGACCCACTGGCCTTTGGCTGATCAATGTCTGCTCACTCTTCTCACGAAATACACAGTGTTGTCTGGCTACTTCATTAGAGAAGAGCCTCTCCATTGTGTCTACCAAGACACAAATACCAATACAATTTTCAGAGAATGTCAGGGACCTCTGAAGTTGCTGAGGCCTATTCATGAGCTTCCCAAATTAGTCACAGGTGGAGGAACGTCTGAATGACTGTGCTAGAAATCCCAGTGTCCAAGTGTCTAAATTAGGGTTACAATTGCTGTGGTGAAATGCCACGACCAATGCAACTTGGGGAAGTCAGGACATGAACTCAAGCAGGGTAGGATCCTAGAGGAAGGAGCTGATGATACAGAGGCCTTTTTATGGTTCGCTCACCCTGCTTCCTTATAGAATGCAGAACCACCAGCCTAGGGACGGCACCACCCACAATATGCTGCCCACCCCCCACAACAGTCACCAAGTAAGAAAATGCCCTACAGGCTTGCCTACAGCCTGATCTTATGGAAGTTTTTTCTTAATTGAGGTTCCCTGTTCTCCGATGACTTTAGCTTATGTCAAGTTGATATAAAAACTATGCAGCACACTAGGTTTTACTCCAATGGAGCCAACCAGAAGCCCTGGGGCTTTCTGCTTACATAAACTTATCAGATGAATCATAAACAAACTAATGTCTGGGAGGTACTAAATCTATATGAAAAACCTGCTAAAGACATCCTTCTTGTGTTAACAGAGGAGATCCCACAGTTCCCATTAGAGTCTTTTTCAAGAGAGCACCTGTCCTGTGATCTCAGGAGAATGTATGGCACCATGGGTATATGTGAGGGTTAATTTGTCAGTTTGATCACATCTGGAACCACCTTGAAGACAATACTGTGAGGTAGTTTGTAGATTAGGTTTACTAAAGTGGAAGAAAGATCACCCAAAAGTGTGGACAGCACCAGTCAGTCCATCGGCTGGGATCTCTGGCTGCATAAAAAGAAACTGTGACTTGGGCACCACCATTCACCTATCTCTTCTTCCCAACAGAATGTGACCAGATGCTTCATAATTCTGTGGCCATAACCTCTCCTTCAGGGTGGAAGGTACCTTCAAATTAGAAGACCAAAGAAATTATTCCTTTCTTAAATTGTTTTGCCAGGTAATCATCAGTATGACACACACACCTTTAAGAGTTGAGGCTAATCCTAGTTCATTATCTCATGATCACGAAGATTAACAAGGAAAGACAGCATAGGAAGAGCTAGTACACAAACTTCAATGGGAAGCACCCTGTAGCAGAAAAAGGACTTGAAAATGAGCTGCCAAACAGCATTCTGGATTGGAGATTTTCTTTGTAAGATCCTGGCAACAGGCTGTTTTGGGTCCATCCATATGTAAATTAGGCATTGAGCTGGTCTGAATATGGTTGGCTAATTTGAATGTGCTCGGGAGTTCTGATTGGTTGATGAGTTGGGTGAGAGTGTGCAGCCACAAGGAAGCCCATAGTCAGGAAAAAGGTTCACCAACCATTCCAAGGGGGAGAGCTAGGCTGTAAAAGGACAAAGGTCAGCAGGGAGGTGGTGGCACACACCTTTAATCCTAGCACTTGGGAGACAGAAGCAGGCGGATGGAGGCCAGCCTGGTCTACAGAGTGAGTTCCAGGACAGCCAGAGAAACCCTGTCTTAAAAAA
>NC_045030.1:135502253-135505557 GCF_008632895.1 Mastomys coucha | reverse complement strand
TGGTGTTCTTTAACCCCGACTAATTGCCTGTGGAGTAGGGAGTATTGTCCCTGATTCCTAGCACTAAGACACCGATTTGTTTCATCCCAGATCAGACATGGTTCATATGGGAAGGTCAGGTTAGACCCCGGAGATGAGAGTAATTAATAATCTAGTCAGAAAGCTGTTTACTGGATTGTCTTTCTGCGTGCAACCTTTCTGAACCCTCTAAAAATCTAAACGTAGGCTTACAAACTGACAGAGGACAGCCTGCTGCAGCTCAGCAGGAGAAAGAGGCTCAGGTGAACCAAAAGCCTGGTGAATAATAGGCCATCTGGCCATGGAAGTCTGCCTAGGTTTTGGCAAGCTTCTGAGTATTTGAGATTAAAATAAAAATAAAAAAAAAAAACCAAAAAACAAAAAACACCCTTTTCTCAGCTCTGTCTTCCAGCCAGTTCCCAGTTCCCCCAAAGCTCAGTTAGAAGCTACCCTCTGGGGAGCTGCCTGCCTCTGCAGTCCAGGTGCTTTTCATGAAGAGCTGGCAAGGATGTGCAGCAGAGAAAGGGGAGTAGGGAATGAATAGGTTGCTATGTGCTCACAAGAGGCTCCACCCGAGATTCACTGTTGGATCCTTTTGGCAGGAGGTTCACGCTACAGTTGGATTCATGGGACTGAGGCAGGATAGGAAAACAGAAATTTTTGAGGCTGTGGGAAAGGACAGAGAACATTATCCCAGGGTCTGCTAAAGGCTCTTGGCAGTGGAGACATAAGAATTCCAGCACAATTAACAACAGTTGCTGTAAAAGCTGCCTGCAGAAGAATTAATATTCCTTTGGTATATAGATATTTTATGTTAAAAGTACCAATGAGTGTAAAGGAGTTTCATTCCTTTCCTCATACTTTGCCTGAGAACCTCAAACAAAACTTAACTTTGTTTCCAGACAAGACATCCCACCATCCTAGATCCCTTTGGGCTAGGCTTTTACCTTACCAATTGTAATCCTGCTGGGCCTCAACCCCAAGCACCTAATGATAAGACTGTAACTTCAAACCCCACCAAAACCCTATATAGGACTATTGTAACAGTCATCTGTGACCCTCCTTTCAAGACTCTGTGCCCACTTTGGGATTTGTCATTCTTAATGAGACTCATCTTGGAGACACCCCCTCCCATGCTCGCTGATGTTCACTCTTCTGGCTACCCCTCTTTCTCCTCATCTCCATGCTGAAGCCTGTATTAAAATATCTTCAATAAAATCTCCAACTCTGTTTTGTGAACTGGCTATTCCTGAAATTATTTTCAAAATGATTTCTGGTGTGGAAGCCAGGAGTCCTGCTTTGGTCTTTGTGGAGGTCCCTACAACTCCTCAAGCTGCTGAAGGTGACAACATGGGGCTGAAAGAATGACCATGGAGGGAATTGCCTTTGATGAGGAGCCTCTGGGGCCCAAACAGGTAAACAAAAACACATAGAAACCTTCTCATGAGATAATTCTTTATTTTGGGGGTGGGATTGAGACAAGGTTTCATTTGTACCCCTGGCAAACCTCAAATTCAAAGCAATTTTCCTGTCTCAGCTTTCCAAGTGCTACGGTTATATGCATAAGACCTCTTTATAATGACAGCAGTAAATATTTCTCTCTTGGCATGGCTTGAGTCTAAATTCAGTCCATTTTGGCCTTCTGTTTCTCTGGCCATTGCTGGAGTAAGAAGAAGAAGAAGAAACAAACAAACACAAAACACAACATTTTCCTAGGCAAACTGCCTTAGCTGAGTCATTTTGAGGGAAGCAGTAGGTTGAAGGATAAAAAGCAGTTAAGGATTTGTGAAGGGTGGCTGGCTTATAACCCAATTAGAATTTCAAAGGCGGAAGCCTAGAGCCTAAATTAATTTAGAAAGGCAGCTTATCTTGCCAACACTCACCTCAGAATTTATAGTGTCTCTTTCTATCTCAAATTACATGAGGGTACTCTAAATCAGGGAAGATTTCTGAATGATCTTTGCTATGGGCTGGTGATGCCTGATAACAGAAGGGCCTCCCACCACCCAGTTTGGGCATTGATCTCCATGACAGGTCTTCACTCACTGTCACTTGCCTCCTTGAGCAAACCTCTTTTCAGGAGATGGTGCATTGTGCACACACACCCCCACCCCTACTCTGGAGGTGGGCTAAGTGTCCTTGCATTTCTTCCTTCTTCAGTCACAATGAAACCACTACTCCTTTGCAGTTCTTTCCCTTGGGTATTCTTGTCTCTCACGACTCATATTGACCTTCAACTTGCTCTGTATCAAAGGATGACTTTGAACTCTCTGATTCTCTTACCTTCGTGTTCTTTCTACATATATCTTAAAAAAATTCAAAACAATTGAATAACAACAAAACCCAGTAAGACAAAAAATAGAAATAAAAAATATCTAAATAAAGCAAAATGAAACAACTCCACAACTATGCCACCAAAATAAAAATCCAAACCAAAAACTCCATGGAGTCATTTTGTGTGGGTCAGCTAGTCCTGGAGTGGAGTCTGCCCTGAAGTATGGTTGATATACCCTATAATGCTCACTGGAAAATACTGATTTTACCTTTCCCAGCAGGTATACACTATACAAGAGGAACTTAAACAGAGTCAGCATATAATCAGGGGAGACAATGCTCCAACTAAACATCTAATGCCACTAGGTAAACCCTGTAGTGCCAGAAAGGATTTATATCTTTTGAGTCCTTGGCCAAAGGGGTCCCATAGACACCATCCTCGAACATTACAGGATTCTTTCAATTGTATAAATTACTCTCCACTACATGATGGCAAGTCCCTATTGCCTAAGATTTAATATATATGTGTGTGTGTGTGTGTGTGTGTGTGTGTGTGAATTGTGTTACCCAGTTGTTTTCAACACCCCCCCAATAGTTTCTTGTCATGCTTATGATAAAATCCCAAAATCCACAGTGTCTGTATAAGATACCACACTGCATGAGCTAGGTTGCATGTCAGTCAAGTTGCGTTTCTAGGACCTGGGGGCTCTGTATCTCTTCTCTGGCCACATTGGCAACTTTTGAGTTTCTGTACTCAAAAACCTAATCCCTTACTCTGCATTTTATTTTTCATTTTGTTTTTGTTTGGGATTATTTTTTAAGACTGAGTTTCTCTGGGTAGCCCTGTCTGGAACTTGCTTTGTAAACTAGCCTGGCCTCTGCTTCTGTCAGTTTTTTCTTCAGTGGCTACTCCTTATTCTTTTTCACCACTTAATTGTCTTTACAGAAGCATTTTCCAGCCTCTTTCTCTAAAAACAATACTCCTGCATCTATTCTTCACAATCACTTTCTT
>NC_045030.1:135497961-135500680 GCF_008632895.1 Mastomys coucha | reverse complement strand
TCTTGCTTTTCTGGTGTGATGGTGTGTCCAGGACTTGCTATGGTGGGAGAATTGGTTTCTGATGATGCTGAGTAACCTTGGTTTGTGTTGCTTATTTCCTTATGCTTGCCTCCCGCCATCTGATTATCTCTAGTGCTACCTGCCCTTGCTAAATCTGACTGGAGCCTGTCTTTCCTGTGATCCTGGTTGTGTCAGAAATCCTCAGAGTCAAGCTGTCTCTGTGATCCTGTGATCCTGGACTTGTTAGAGCACCTGGGAGTGGAGCTTTCTCTGGGTGTTGTGGGACTGGCTGCAGAGTTGGCACCCAAGGTCTGCACAGGGCACCAGCCCAGACAAACCAGAAGCAATCCGAGCCACTGGGCTGGCAGAGTTCCTTTGTGCCTGGTCCTGCTGGTCCCAGTTACTCCCAGTGTTGGGACAGATGTTGAGTCCTCCTCACCTCTGATCCTGGGCGTGTTAGAGTACCTGGGAGTGGAGCTTCCTCTGGGTGTTGTGGGACTCACAATCACTTTCTTAAATATCCTGTTCTACAGTTACAGTACATATTGCTAAATGATCATGTTTTTGCTTGCTTCTTTTATGCCAACTTGAATGTGGCTATTCCAAGGGAGAAAAAAAAAATCCCTCTCAGTCTATTTTGTTCATTTCGAGGTCTCTAGCATAGGGTCCTGCACATAGCAATCTTGATGGGCAGTGAAACGGCTCACAATGGTCCCTAACATTTTTTATGGATATCCTGTTCAAAATTCTTTGAGTATGGACCACCCAAACTCACTTTTTTTTTTTTTTTAGACAGGGTTTCTCTGTATAGCTCTGGCTGTCCTGGAACTCACTGTAGACGAGGCTGGCCTCAAACTCAGAAATCCTCCTGCCTCTGCCTCCCAAGTGCTGGGATTAAAGGTGTAAGCCACCACCACCCGGCTTCTTATAGCAGTTTTATACATACTTAGTTTTGGTCAATTGTCTAACCCCAATGATCCTCCCACATTTCTCTGCCCTCTCCCCTCTGAACCCTTCTGCCCCAGTATCTCCCCTTCCATTTTCATATCATGAGTGTTTTATTACCTTCTTCGTTCCCCCTTAAAGCATCAGATCTCTTCTCTGCTGAGCCCCTTTCAAATTTGTCTGTTTGTCAAATAGACAAATGTCATGATGTCTATCCTCAACCTCTGTTTCACTAGCTTTTCTGATGATCAGACTAACTAGGATGAGATAGACTCTCAAAGTCATCTTCATTTGTGTTTCCTCAATTGTCTAAGGATGACGAGCATTTAAAAGAATATTTATTGGCTACTTGTGTTTCTTCTTTTGAGAATTGTCTACTCAGTACATTGAGGCATGTGTTGATTGGCAGGTTCATTTGTTTGGTGCTTATTATTTGTAGTTATTTACATGTTCTTGGTACTGATCCCTTTTCAGAAGTATAGTTGGAAAAAGCATTCTGCCATTCTGTAGGCTGTCTAGTCTCTCTATTGACAGTTTCCTTTGCTGTGCAGGAACCCTTTAACATCATGCAATCTTACTTGGCTAACTCATTTTCAATGAATTTATTTATTTTCAGTAATATAAATATTGTGCTGGGCATGGTGGTGCACACCTTTTATGCCAGCATCCAGGAGGCAGAAGCAGGTAAAAAAAAAATCTCTGTAAATTCAAGGCCAACCTGTTCTACATAGTAAGATCCAGGCCATCCAGGGCTGCATTGTGAAATTCTATTTTAAAAACCAAATAGATAATTAAATAAATTAAATATTTATAGTATGTATTTTAAAATAACCTTCTGTTCACTTGTTTATTTTTTGCCACTTTGAATGTGATTTTGTCAAAAAGAAAACTTCCTTCTAGGGTTTTTCGCTTGCTTGTTTGCTTATTTTGAGACAGGGTGTTGCCATGTAGCATTGGCTATCCGGAACTCACTATATTAACCAGTTTAGCCTTGAACTCACAGAGATCCATCAACTTCTGCCTCCCAAGTGCTAAGTTTACAGGCTATAATACACAGCCCCAGGCTCAAATAATCATCATTTACTGTACATATTTGCCAATACCTAATATTATACATATTTAAATTATATGCAGCTCCTTTTAAAAGCTTCTTAGATATTTGCATGCAGAATTAAGAGTTTCACTGTGACAGTGTCATACATATCTACCCTTATTTGCTTCTTACTACCTTCTCCTTGACACTCGTAGCCTGAGTTTGCTGGATCCTTTCCTCCCCTGAACAATTCCCCTTCTGCTTTCATTGGAACTTGCTTTTGGCAAAAGAAAGAAGCAGAATGTGACAAGTGTCACTTTAAGACTGTGGCATCTACATTCAGTATCGTGGGTTTCCTGCTTTGCTCTGGGGGCAGCCAATGACACTGCTATGCTGTGAGATGCCGGCTGGAAAGAAACTGCTGCTAGAGAGGGTCTGAGGCCAGACGTGGACCATATGAAGGAGCATAGGGTGGACTATAAGAACTGACTTTTACTCCAGCATTGAGATGCCACTCGGGTCAGTAACTCCATTCTAGCCTTGTGAGTGATGCTCAAATGGGAGCAACCAACTTAACTCCACTCAGATTCCTGAGCCACACATCCTTTGAGATAATAAAGGTTTGCGATGCTATTTTTAATCACCAAAACTGATTCACAGACATAAGATCTGATGCAGTAGATTCTTAAAAAAAAAAAGAAAGAAAGAAAGAAAGGAAGGAAGAAAAGAAAAGAAAAGAAA
>NC_045030.1:135495794-135497813 GCF_008632895.1 Mastomys coucha | reverse complement strand
GAAATCCACCTGCCTCTGCCTCCCAAGTGCTGGGATTAAAGGCGTGCGCCACCACTGCCCAGCGTGGCCATATTCTTATTGTCACCTGGAATTCCTCCACCTCTAAGATCACACCCTAAGACATCTTATCTGTGGCCACATCCTTCTAGCCTTCTTGTTCACTTAGTTATTAAGTAATGTCATCATGCCTGACATGGTAGTGTATGTCTATAGTCCTAGCACTCAGGGAAGCAGAAACAGGTAGATTTCTAAAATTGAAGCCATCCTGGTCTACAGATTGAGTTCCAGGACAGCCAGGTCTACACAGAGAAACCCTGTCTCAAAAGACAAGCAAACAAACAAAAATACAAAACAAAAACCAAACCAAAACACAAGGCAAAAAGAAGTGACGTCATTACTCATGCCTTAGAAAGGAGAAGAAGGAAATAGTCAGGAGGCATCTGGAGTGCAGTACAGACCCTGTGACAGGCCTGGAAAACCTGAGGGAGGGGAGTTTGAGTTCTGATGCTGCAATGGTCCTTCAGCATTGCTCTGAGTTTGACCAAGACAGCTCCACCTGTCTTGGCCAGTAGAAGTGGGCTCCTAAGTGAGTGCTGAAGTGATGAAGGCAGATCCCACACATCTGAGCACATCTCAGGAAACCCTAGCAGCCCAGTTGATGACAGCCTGTGATGCCATGCTTAGAAAATGGGGAAACAAATCTTCAATTGCAAGGCAGTTGTGTTGGATGGCACATGGCAGTGCTCACCGTACCTCAGTCTACTGGCCCTTTAACTATGCTCCTTTCTTTCTCTACTTAGTACCATTGTTCAAGACTCCAACTATATTCAAGTTTCTTCAAATTCTTCCATCACTGCTTTTCTATATTACCTGCCCAGGCAAAACCTCAAACCATCAGTGACTTCAAGTAACTGTTTTTATATGTATATCTTGGCTGCTGAGCATAGAGAGAATAAAATAACTGTAGACATTGGTGTTTACATAAATTTGTGTTCTGTCAATCTGAAAATACTCCTCTCATCAGTATTTTCACACTCAGTAGTCCAGTAATTTCAAAACAACATATAATTCAAAGCATTCAACTTCCTAACTCTCCCACCTGCATCTAAATAGATGATCTTCTGTGTTCTGGGAAAAAGCCATTATCAGAAAATATTTTATGGAATTTCTTGCTAATACATGTTCCAGCAGGCAAGATTTATTAATAATACCTCCCAAATAATTATCAAACTCATTTACTTACTTAATTTTTCTTTGCATTTTATTTTTGGGGAGGGTAGATGCTCCATGATTAAGTGAAATCGGAAAATAAGTTGTGAAAATCAATTCTCTTCTACCATGTGGTCTTCAGGGATGAAACTCAGGTAGTCAGGCTGCATGGCAAAGTACCCTTATCCACTAGGCAATCTTGATACCCTATTACATTCATTTCTTACTACTTCCCCATTTTAACCCACAATCTTTGTATATTTGAGTTCACACAACTGTCTTGTAAAAGATCTCCTAGATTCTCTCTCTCTCTCTCTCTCTCTCTCTCTCTCTCTCTCTCTCTCTGCCTCTCCAGGAATGAAACAGTTTCCTCTCTGTTTCCTCTCTGCCTTCAGGGTCTTGCTTTGGCCAAGAATATTTTTCCTTTTCCAGTAACTCTAACATCATGGGTAACTCCCATGTTCTGTTGTGGTCATACCATAAGCCATGGTCATACCATACCCTCAATAAGAACTTGTTTCATTTTTCAAACTAGAAAAATATCCTATGCTGTATATTTTTTCATAGCATACAAAGATTTCCCTTTTACAGCACTGTGGTGGTTTGAATGGGAATGTCCCCCCCACCCACTCCCATAGGCTCTTCTATTTAAATGTATGGTCTTTAGGAAGTGGTGCTACTTGAGAGGGATTAGGAGGTGTGGCCTGGTTGGAGTGGGAGTGACCTTGGTGGAGGGAGTTGTGTCACTTGGGATAGGTTTTGGGGTTTCAAATGCTCAAGCCAGGCTCTCTCTCTTTCTCTCTCTCTCTC
>NC_045030.1:135494840-135495784 GCF_008632895.1 Mastomys coucha | reverse complement strand
TCTCTCTCTCTCTCTCTCTCTCTCTCTCTCTCTCTCTCTCTCCTTGATGCATCCTGGGGAACTGGATGTATGTAGAACTCTCAAGCTACTTCTCTAGCAACATGTTTGCTTTCACGCCATGCTCCCTGCCAGGATGACAATGGACTGAACCTCTGAAACTAAGCCAGCCCCAATTAAATGCTTTCGTTTATAAGATTTGCTGTGGTCAAGGCATCTCTTCACAGCAATAGGACCCTAAGACCATCATGTTTTGCCATAATACTTTGTATTAGTTTTCTCTTGCTGTGTAATAAATACCTTAAAACTTAGTGACTTAAAAACAACAACAACGGTCTGTCTGGGCTGGTGTCCTGAGTAGACCTTGGGTGAAAGCTCTGCAGCCAGTACCTCAACACCCAGAGGAAGCTCCACTCCCAGGCACCCTGACATGCCCAGATCAGAGGTAAGGAGGACCCATCATCTTTCCCAACACCAGGAGTAACTGGGACCAGTGGGACTAGGCACACAGGAACTCCACCAGCCCAGTGGTTCCAGTCTGTCTGGGCTGGTGTCCTGAGCAGACCTTGGGTGCAAGCTCTGAAGCCAGTCCCACAACACACAGAGGAAGCCCCACTCCGAGGTACTCTAACAAACCCAGGATCACAGGATCCCAGAATCACAGGATCCCAGAGACAGCTTGACTCTGAGGACTTCTGACACAACCAGGATCACAGGAAGGACAGGCTCCAGTCAGATTTAGAAAGGGCAGGTAGCACTAGAGATATCCAGATGATGTGGGGCAAGCGAAAGAATATAAGCAACACAAACCAAGGTCACTTGGCATCAACAGAACCCAATTCTCCCGCCATAGCAAGTCCTGGACACACCATTACACCAAAAAAGCAAGATTCAGATCTAAAATCACTTCTCATGATGATGATACAGGACTTTAGGAAAGACATAAA
>NC_045030.1:135492893-135493099 GCF_008632895.1 Mastomys coucha | reverse complement strand
GGGTCTTGAAATCTTGCTTCTCCTATCTCAGCCTCTCTATTAGTAGTATTGTTTATTTCGTGTTTTTATACTATACTGTGGTTTTCAGAACAGCTTATATATTTCAAAAGTATTCATATGCCCAAAAGGAACATAGATGATTAACTAGGGAGGTTGCTTGTAAGAGAACAACAAAGAGTAAGACTGAATGCTTTGCTTGATGTTTG
>NC_045030.1:135487352-135491665 GCF_008632895.1 Mastomys coucha | reverse complement strand
CCAGGACAGCCAGGGCTACACAGAGAAACCCTGTCTCGAAAACAAAACAAAACAAAACAAAAAAACTACTTTAAAGATTCACTATTATTTTAAATATGTATATTTATCTGCATGGGGTTTTGCAGATGCTGAGTGAAGGTGTCCATGGAAGCTGGAAGCGTAGGAGTCCCCTGGAGCTGGACTTAGTAGTGTTTGTGTGCCTCAAGACAAAGTTTCTAGGACCTGAATTTGGATCTTCTGGAAGAGCAGGATGTGTTCTCTTAACCATTAAGCCATCTCTCCAGGTCCTATTAATTGCTTTTTAAACATATATTTATATAGTGTTTGGTACAAGTATGTATGTGCATGTGTGTTAATGTGTGCACATGCCTGCACACAGAGCTATATCCCCAGCCCAGTGCTGTTTTATTGGGTCTCCAGTGATTACAGCATGGCTTCTAGCTTTCTTGGACAGAGATGGAAGTGTCCACAAACCCCAGGAGTGCAGCCCTGACCTTTACTGTCTGAAGCTGTTGTTGGTAGTGTTGGCAGTTGACTTCCTTAGAGAATCAGTTCAGTGATATATTTTTGAATCCTGTTGTTGGCTTCTTTGCCTCAAATTTTGTTCTTTACCAACCTCAATTATTCTGCATAGTGCCTGAATAAATCCATTATTATCTTAAATTAATTACAGTTAGTCTCTTGCAGCTGAGAACCTTGACTAATACAGAGAGCTACAATTATCTGCTCAAAGTCACTAAGGCAGCAAATCGTGAAAATTTGCTTTATACGTGTCTCTGTCTAATTTCAGGGCTGAGATTCTTCCTTCTTACCCGTAGAAGGCTTTCCTTCCAAACAAAGGTGGAGCCCCAGCTCTTTCCCCGACAGTGCTACATCCTTGATTCATGCTCACAGGTCAAAGAAGAATCATAATGTTGCTCATTTGTAACAATGCAGTTTACATTCTTGGAGTGGGGGTGGGCATCCCCAAGCATGAATGCAGAGCCTCACCTAAAAGTCTTATGTGGTGAGCAAGCACAGGGCCTTCACGACCAACAGGGTAACAATCAGTACCATTATTAAGGGCTGTAAAGTAAAGATGTCATTTATTGGGAAAATTAGCAAAAGCACAGAAAGGTGGCACCGGGCCAGACTAGCAGAAATTATAGGAAACTGTTTCAACAGATAAGTGGCAAAGTATAGAAGACAAGCAGGGTAGAGGTTTGTAGATGCCAGGAGAACTTATTGACACTTGTAACTCTTTCCGATTACAGGAAACTTAAAAAAACACTCTGTAACAATGCATATATTGGATGCTTAAGAACATTAAGGAATTTGTGCCTGTGTCTTCTGTGGGATGAGCTCTCCTTTTTTTGTTTTTGGTTTTTTTTTTTGTCTTGTTTTTTAAAGATTCATTTATTTATTATATAGCTGTCTTCAGACACACCAGAAGAGGGCGTCAGGTCTCATTACAGATGGTTGTGAGCCACCACGTGGTTGCTGGGATTTGAACTCATGACCTCTATGAGAACAGTCAAGACTCTTAACCACACTGAGCCATCTTTCCAGCCGCCTTGTTTTATTTTTTTATTTTATTTTATTTTATTTTTTATTTTTGAGACAGGGTTTCTCTGTGTAGTCCTGGCTGTCCTGGAACTTGCTCTATAGACCAGGTTGGTTTTGAACAGAATTCAAAGATACACCTGCCTGCAGAGTGATGAGATTAAAGGTATGTGACACCATGCCAAGCTTGACCTCTTTTAAATAAATGGAACACTTATTTTTTTTAAAAGCCAATGGCTTGCTATATAGTTCAGACTGGCCTTGAATTTTTCATCTTCCTGCCTCAGACACCAGAGTGCTGAGATTGCAAGGATGCAATTAATTTAATTTAACTAATTTAATTTCTGAAAATATTTCATGAAAAAAGTCACAAAAAAAGGAGTAAGAGGAATTCCATGGCCTAGAACAGTGGTCCTTAACCTCCCTAATGCTGTGACCCGCGTTGTGGTGACCCATCAATGGTAAGTTTATTTTCATTGCTGTTTTGCAACTGGAATTTTGTCACCGTTGTAAATCGTAATGTAAATACTGTGCTTTCCCAAGGTCTTAAGCAATACTTGTGAAATAGTCATTTGACACCTTCCCCAAAGGTGGCTCCATTCACAATTTGCAAATTGCTGGCCTCGATGATTAGAATTGGATTCTAGGACTACATGCCCTGAGTTCGTATTCTGTCTCTGTTTTTAATAACTTTGTACCTCAGGCAAGCGCACAATCATCTTGTGGTACACAACCACCAACATATGGCCTTAAAGACCATACAGGAGTGAGGAAAAGACAGGAGGGATGTGTGGGACTGAGCCCAGAGTTGGCATACAGCATTTCTGTTCCCATCATGTTGGTTAGAAGACAGTCATGCAGACTTAGGCATGCTCTAGAGGAGAATGGAGAAGATGCGCTTGGGAACATGAAACAGATATGATGAGCTGTGCCGCGCCGATCACCCTGACCAGCAGGGAAGAAAGACTAGCACACCAGTTCCTTCCAGCAACAGTTTACTCAGGAGCTGTTAGTTACATGAGAATCAAGGGTGTGCCCCCGAATGGTCTGTGAGTGCTGCTTAAATACCCTTCGTAGGACTGCCCATGAGCCCATACCACGTCTTGCGCTATCATTGGCTACAGAGTCATGACAAAAGATCAGGCCACTGGCAGGTGCAACCCTCTTGCCAAATAAGGACTTGTTTACTCCTTAGCAGGAGAATGGCAGGTGCCATCTTTAAGGCGCGGCAGCGCTCCACAATGAGCATATAACACGTTTTGTGGAAGTAACCTCAATTCCCTGTTCCCCAGTCTGCCCCCTTTGTAGTATAGGGATAATAATGAGCATATTTCCCTGCATTACTGTATTAAATAGTGAAATTGAATGAAAAGTTCCCACAATAGACGCACTACATTTAAAAAATACTCCTCTTCCACCCTTCTCTTTCTCTCCCTCCCTCGTCCCCTCTCTCCCTCCCTCTTTCTTGACAAGGTTTCATTGTATAGACCAGGCTTGAACCCATGATCCTCTACTTCAGCCTCCTGAGTGCTGGGATTACAGGTGTGTACCAAAATACCTGGCTAATTACTGTTACATATGTATTAATTTTATGTAGAGGTAGATTTTGATACATGACAGGAGTTAGGGACAGTCAACGCATAGGATTGATGAGGTAGTGTGGTTAAAGATTCATCCTTTTTAATACATATTTCTGTGTACGCCCATCCATGCATGTATGTACATGCCTGTGAAGGAGACCCCCAAAGACCAGAGAAAGCATCAGATCTCTTAGAGCTGGAGCTGCAGGGAGTTGTGAACTGCTTGAGGTGGGTGTTGAAGTCCGAACCCCAGTCATAATCAAGAGAGCAGCGAGTGTTCTTAACTGCCAAGCCTTTCTTCCAGCCCCGAGGCAGTGCATTTAACAAAAGGTGAGCCACCATAACACACAGCCAAAGGGACAAGCTGGGTTAGTGCAAAGAACAGTGAGTATGCGTGTTCTGAAGGGTATAGGGGTATTAGAGCGGCAGATTCGAGACTGACTGATCATAGAGGGCCTCTAACATATAAACTGGTTTCCACTATCCTTTATTTTTAAAGCTCATAATTTTCAGCTGGAAATGACTGTTAGAATAAACCCTCGTGCTTCTAACCATTTTTTTAAGAGCTGAGAGTGGCTATGTAGGTATATTTTGACCAACAAGGTATTATTTATGTGTCTCTGGTCTAACACTTAGGCAGCAGCCTGCAAAAGAACAAAGAAAGATGTTACTATCCTTCCTACTAGGTGGAATGCTGCCCCACTGGCTGGAGCTGGAACAACCATTCGAAATTGTGATGGACCATTGATCCATGTGGGGAAGCTAGGTGTTTAGATGTGCACAGAGAGGGGATACAGTCATTGTGAATTCCAGACACTGAGGAGTTAACACACTAGCCTGGACTTCCTATGGCTACATTAGTGTGGAATCCATATTTATCTCATTTAAGCCACTGACGTTCTGACAGTTTGGCTATTGGCAGCTGAACACTTATTAGAACTGATTTAGGAGATAACTGCAGCAGCAGGTGGGACCAAAAACCTGAACTCAAAAAAGGGCAGGTGAAGCTGATCCCAAGGATGGAAGACATACCCTGAACATTTAATGCTCAAGTGACAGCTGCTTTCAGAGACACCTGCATAGGGAAAGCCTGAGTTTTCCTCAAACACTCCCCTTCATTTTCTTTTTTAACTTTTATTGCATTATCAGAAAAGTTACATGATTTCAATTTATCTGAATTTGTTAACATTT
>NC_045030.1:135471215-135485286 GCF_008632895.1 Mastomys coucha | reverse complement strand
TTGAGGGTGCTATTTATGTCTTTCTTAAAGTCCTGTATCATCATCATGATAAGTGATTTTAGATCTGATCATCATCATGAGAAGTTATTTTAGATCTGAATCTTGCTTTTCCAGTGTGATGGTGTGTCCAGGACTTGCTATGGTGGGAGTATTGGGTTCTGATGATGCCAAATAACCTTGGTTTTTGTTGTTTATTTTCTTACACTTGCCCCTGGCCATCAGGTTATCTCTAGTGCTACCTGCCCTTGCTAAATCTGACTGGAGCCTGCCTTCCTGTGATCCTGGTTGTTTCAGAACTCCTCAGAGTTAAGCTGTCTCTGTGGTCCTGTGATTCTGGGATCCTGGGATCCTGGGCTTGTTAGATCACCTGGGAGTGTGGCTTTCTCTGTGTGTTGTGGGACTGACACTCCCCTTCTTACTTCTCTGACTCTCCATGGATATCTTTTTTTTTTTTAAGATTTATTTTTATTTTATGTGTACTGCTGTTTTGCCTGTATGTCTATGCACTATGTGTATGCAGTCCCTAAGGAGGCCAGAAGAGGCCAAAGGATATCTTAGAACTGGAGTTACAGACAGTTGTTAGCTGCCAAGTAAGTGCAAGGAATTAACTCCAAGTCTTCTGGAAGAGCAATCATCTCTCTAGCCCTCTGTAGACATATTACTTCATGCTTAGAACCATTATATTTCTTCTTCTTTTTTAAAATTAAATTTTATTATTTTTTTACTTATTTACTTTACATCCTGCTTACTGTCCCCTCCCAGCTCCCCTCCCACAATCCTTCCCCCACTCCCTCTCCCCTTCTCCTCTGAGCCCGTGAGACCCTGGATAGCACCCCATTCTAGCACATCAAGTCTCTGTGAGGTTAGGCGCTTCCTCTCCCACTGAGGCCAGATAAGGCAGCCCAGCTAGAAGAACATATCCCACAGACAAGCAACAGCTTTTGGGAGAGCCCCTGCTCCAGTTTTTCAGACCCACATGAAGACCAAGCTGCACATTTGCTACATATGAAAGAACCATTTCTTTCATGTACTTCTAGCCCAGCTTTCTTACAAAGTTCTTTGCCCTTTCCGTTCCTCAGAGTGATGAAACACTTTGTCCCATGTTCTGAATGTCTCTGTTGTCTGTGGCAGAGTGTAAAGCAGAGAGAGGACTGGTGTATCCTCTACTTTGCATCTCACTTTATTGCTGCAGTTATGAAACCTATCATTTATACTCACAATTATGCTAACATCCATAGTTTTACAGCATCTGAAACGAACTGCACTGATAAACAATTTCCCCCAAATCACTACAGTACACATATTACAGACTGAGTGATTATGTTGGACAGACTCTAAGATGATACTTTATAATCCTTATTTGATGCTTGGTTGCTGGCTAACTTAAAAACTTGCTTTGAAGCCTCGCAGAGACTGGATGTGCCAGGATGGGGTGATAGCCAGCTGTGTAGCAGAGCACAGCTAAGATGATGGGAAGTCATTTCTGTGACTATGTTGCATAAGATTTTAAAAGGATTTATTTTTATATTTATGTATGTATGTATATAAATCTCTGTGTTAGTACGTTTATGTGTGCATGGAACCTAGAAGAGGTTACTGGGTAACTGGCAGCTGTAGTTTCAGGTAGCTTATGCCACGATGTGAGCACTGGGAACTGAACTTGGCTCTTCTATAAGACCAGAAAGTGTTTGTTTTTTTTTTTAAATAATTTATTTAGGGGTGGAGAGACAGCTCAGCAGTTAAGAACACTGACTGCTGTGTCAGAGGTCCTGAGTTCGATTCCCAGCAACTACATGGTGGCTGTGTAAATGGGATCAGATGCCCTCAGCTGATGTCTCTGTAGACAGCTACAGTGTACCCATATACAATAAATAAATAAATCTTTAAAAATAATTTATGTATTTGTATTTTATATACATTGATGTTTTGCCTGCATGTATGTCTCTATGAGGGTGTCAGATCCTCTGGAACAGGAGTTAGAGAGAGTTGTGAACTGCCATATTGGTTCTGGGAATTGAACCAGGTCCTCTGAAAGAGCAGCCAGTGCTCTTAATTACTGAGTCATCTCCTTAGCCCACAAGTAATTTTTTAAAAAAGATTACATTTCTTGGTAATTTAGTACATGAGTATTGTGTTCACATAATTTCTAGGTTCCCCCTTTCCCTTCCAGCTCTTCCTGTGTCCCCTGCCTCTCAAAGAACCCCTTCTTTTTTAAGCTCTTAGCCATTGAACTCTCTCTCTAGGCCCAATTGTCACATAAGATTTTAAATGTCTTACTAGCTGATTTTGACTACTACTGTCATTGCTTGAATATTTTGATAAGGCAAATAACCAAGTTAAAAGGACACGGTGAGGAGTTGAGGGTATCTCCCACCCAAGAGCCAGGAGGGAGCCAGAACTTTCAGTCCAAAAGCCAGCGAAGAATGCACTTGCATCAGTAACTCCATGAACTTGGAAATGAACTCTTCCCATATTGATCTAATCAGAGTCCAGTCAGTCCTGGCTGACAACTTGATTGCTTGAGGAACCTCAAAACAGGAGACACAGGTAAGCCATATGCATATTTCTGACCCACAGAAAATATAAGGTAATAAATGGTTATTGGTTTCTGCTGCTAAGTTTATGATTGTGTATCATCCATTAACAGATAGTTTTCTTACAGGTTCAAATCTCTATCAGGGATACGAACTTATACAACTATGTGCCTTTCAGAGACCACTAACTCGGTCACTACTTCAGCAATGCCAGAGATCTGGATTACTATTTGCAGATACAGCACAGCCTGAGCAAATACATAATTAGTAGTGAGTTTGTATGTATTCCATAGCACAGCTTCATGTAATACTAGATTGACTCTCTGACTTCTTTCCTTATTTTGTCTTGCTGTATTCTGTTACTTTTTTTTTAAGGTTGTCCTGAGGGTGCAAGGAAGGTCAGTTATGAAGACTCCAGATGCTTCTATGGAAGTTTCAATTTGTCTATTATGTTGACTTCTACAGAACCATTCAGTCTCCATTTTGACTTTCCAACATCTAGAAAAGGGATCCCTTCTGGTTTTTGGATATGCATAGCTCCATCTTTCCTGTGAGCTACTTTTTCTAAACTGAAGGTATTTCTGAAAATTCTATGAACCTCCCTAAGATGGTTAGTGCTTTATTTTCACATTCCATTTTCATTTATTATAGTTACTCATGCTATAATGTTGTCAGTCATTCTCCAATGTGAGTGTGTGTGCTTTTTAAATACTCTTCAAAACTTCTAAGATCTTTCAAATATATTAAATTAAAAGTTAAAGTACATGTTAATTTATTTTGTGTGTGTGTTCATGCATACACGCAGAGGCCAGAGAACAGCTTTTGTAAGTCAGTAGTTTCCTTGCACCATGTCGGTCACTAGGGATTAAACCCGGATTGTCAGGCTTGGTGGCAAGTGCCTGATGAGCTGAGCATCTTACTGGCTCTTTAATATTTTAAGGGTAGAGGGTCTCACTATGTAGCCCTGGCTGGCCCGGAACTCACTATGCAGGCCAGGCTGTTCTCAAATCGACAGTGATCAGACTGCCTTTGCCTTCCAGGTGCTAGCATTAAACACATGAGGAATACATATGAGTTTCATGTATTATATTAACTGGGTTCTAGTTTATATTTTTATATATGCATATAGCATACACCAACAAAATCCTGAAAATGGCTTTTGAATTTTACCGTTGACTATAAAGTTCTCTTTCTTGGAAATGTATTTATTTTATTACGATAATTTGTTCTTTTAAAATTATATCTGTGTGTGTGTGTGTGTGTGTGTGTGTGTGTGTGTGTGCGTGTGTATTTGCATGTGTATCAGTATGCATGGTATAGGAGTATGCCATGGTGGAGGTCAGAGATCAACTTATGGGAGTAGGTCCAAGGTCAACTTATGGGAGTTGATTCCTTCCTTCTAACATGTGGATTCTCACGAATCAGATCCCATGTCCTCAGGCTTGGCAACCTTCACCCAGTGAGCCATATTTTTGTTGTTTGTTTGTTTTCAAGACAGGGTTTCTCCATATAGCTTCGGCTGTCCTGGAGGAACTTGTTCTACAGACCAGGCTGTCCTGGAACTCACAGAGATTTGCTTGTCTCTGTCTCCAGAGTGGAGGGATTAAAGGTATACACCACCACAGCCCACCACTGAGCCATTCTTACCAGCCTTGGATATGTTAAATTTTTCTATCTTTTCCTAACAGTTGTACCAATGTTGTAGCAATTATTTCATCTTAATCAAGGAGTAAGGTGTTTGAGATTAACTATTTACTGGAACATGCCATTTTTCTTAATATATATGCAGAGTGAGAAAATAAGGTCCCAGAATTTTTTTTATGACATAAGCCATGTTTTTCACAACCATCTGTTGGTTATTCATCTACTATGGGTTAGTTACTAGGAATATAAAGAAGACTGGGCTCTGGAAAGTACAGACACAGAGAAATAAATCAGCACTAGGAATGACACATGATGACATTCTTAATGAAAATGTCTAGAGAGGGCTGTAAGAGAAAACTGGTAGGAGTGATTAAATTCCCTGTACAAGTTAGAAAAAAAATTGACAGGGTCTCACTCCATATCTCTGGATGACCTGGAACTTGCTGCGTAGACCACATTAGCCTCAAACTCACAAAACTCCATACCTGCTTCTGCTTCTCAAGTGCTGGGATTAAAGATTTGTGCCACCCAGGCCCAGCTAGTAAGAGAAGATTTACCTAGAAGGTAACTGTGGAGATGAGCCTTGAAGCTTAAGTCAGATTTTTGTACCTGAAAAAGATAATAGAATATTCTATGTAGAAATGGCATAATATCATACATGTACAAAAAGATATTTTCTTTAAATAGAACTTACTATGGTTCTAAAAGTGATTTCAAGTGGTTTTCTTATGCCTTCTTCTGAAGTTTCGGGGACACTTCAAATGATTAAACACACATTACAGTGTAAAGTAGTTACTAAGTACTTTTTTTATCCTTCAGATGAGTACACGTGATCTGAAAAGTCAAACTATGTAATTTTAGGGATACTAGAATGAAGGGTTTAGATTTGGAGTTATCTGACAAAATCAGGTCATCATGTTTTCTGCAAAATATTAGTCTACAGATGCTACGGAGGGAGACTTATTCTCACAACCATTGACAATTTGAGAATGAAATAAGGTTGTCTCATGAATTTGCTGGCATGTTTGGAAGCAGTGTCACAGGAATCCAGTCATTCTAGAATGTTTGCATCTTTTAGTTGTAAGTAATGGGAATGGCATTTTAGACAGTAAAATGCATTAAAGGGGATCATTTTGGAGGATCCTGGAGTATTTCATGGAACCAAAGGAAAAGTGAAATAAGGTTTTGTTTCTTGGTCCATGTTGTATAGCCGCAGTAAAATACTCAAGGCTGGATACTTCCTAAAGAACAGAAGAACAGGTGATGGTGGCACACACCTTTAGTCCTAGCTCTCTGGAGACAGGCACAGACAGATCTTTGAGTTTGAGGCCAACCTGGTCTACAGAGCGCATTCCAGGATAGCTAGGGATGTTACCCAGAGAAACCCTGCCTTGAAAAACCAAACCAGAGAGATGTGACTGTGGGATGGCAATCCCATCCCTCACTTGCTGACCCATAATTATTGCTGTCTGAAAGAATTAAGGATGGAAATGGAGAAGAGCCTGAGGAAAAGAAGATCCAGCGACAGGCCCAAAGTGGGATCTAGCTCAAGGGGAGGTCCCAAGACATGACATTATTACTGAGGCTATGGAGTGTTCACAAAAAGGGACCTAGCATAACCACACTCTGAAAGACCCAACAAGCAGCTGAAAGAGTCAGAGGCAGATATCTGCACTCAACCAATGGACAGAAGCAGCTGACCCCTGTTGAACTAGGGAAGGCTGAAAGAAGCTGAGGAGGAGGGCAATCCTGTAGAAGGACCAGCAGTCTCAACTATTCTGGACCCCCAAGATCTATCAAACACTGAACCACCAAACAGATAGCATACACCAGCTGATATGAGGCCTCCAACACACATACAGCAGAGGACTTCTGGGTCTGTGTTCAGTCAGAGAAGATGCACCTAACCCTCAAGAGACTGGAAGCCCCAGGGAGTTTAAAGGTCAGGTGGGGTGGGGGCATCCACGTGGAGACAGGGGGGTTGGGAGGAGGTGTGGGATGTGGAACAATCAGAGGATTCATCAGGGGAGGGGGCAGGAATGGAATATGGAGTGTAAAAAATAAATTAATTTAATAAAAAAAAAGAAATAAGAAGAAATAAAAAGAAAAGAAAAACCAAACCAAACCAAACCAAACCAAACCAAAAGAAAAACGAAACAAAAAAGAACAAAAGTTTCTTTAGATGATGATTTGGGGAATAAAGGTCCATGAAGCATGGCTCATCTCTTTGGCCTCCAGTGAGGGTATCCAACCTGCCTCATAGCATGGTGGATGGTGAGGCAATGGCAGTACACACACAGGAAGGAGAGATCACATGAGACCATAGAAAGTAAGAGGGTCAAGATCAGGGTTTGCTCTTAACAACTGTCTACTCTCATAAAAACTATATAGGGCCTTTTAAGTACTTCAATATTTTCTTCTGAGTGCAGTTCCCTCCAGCAGCCTAGTTACCTTCCACAGGCTCTACCTTCTCAAAGGCTCTACCTCAAAACCACCACACAAGAACCAAGCATCTCGTCCATGAACCTTTGTGGGGCAAACTCTTTATAAAATATGGTAAGTACTGGGCAATAGCAATAGCAGGGCTCACTTAATCTGGACTAAACAAGGAGAAAACAGGCTAGGGAGCCTTATTTCCTTCTAGCCAATTATTGCTATACAGGAACTTGGCCTGGTGTTTCTAGATCCAGTAAAACCAGGGTTATGAGTTTATTATCTGACATTACCTCAGTTTTCAATATTGGCAACTAAATCAAAATGTACAAATACCAATAGTTCAAGGATCAAACAAAACATGTCTACCACTTCTGTTTCAAAGAGCTACTGATCTTTCTATTTTGCTCCATCCTAAGTTTACCCTTTCCTAGATTGAGATTTTTAGTAACCCACCAAACATCATACTCTAGTTCAGCCTTTTTCAGCTATTTTTAGAAGTCAGTCACTTAACACAGGTCTGGACACTTGGAATGACCATTTTTATGTGTACAAAAATCATTTGGGGAGACTAACCCTCATGCCAGCATACACTAAGTTCTTAGGTACATGCTAAGCATGTAATGTTTACTGTCCCATTCACAACAACCTAATGACATGCCCATTTCCATTTTACAGGTGAAGGAAGAAGACTTGCGTATTGTTTCTCTTCTTTGAAACCCATGTTGGAATTGAGCTCCCATTGTGAAACATGAAGAGATGGGACCTTTAAGAGATTAGAACTTTGTTCATGGAAATGGATTAATTAATTCCTATGACTAATGTGTTATTGGGATCTCTTGAGAGTAGATTTGCTGTAGCTACAAGCTAGGTTAGTCTTTGATTATATGACCCCCTGAAATGCTAAAGGAGCCTCCTTACAGCAAGAAGGTCATGAGCACAATCATCACCTTTGCCTTGGATTAAAATCCTCGCATCAAAATAAGGTTCTTTAGAACTGTTCCATTCTGTGGTATTGCTATCAGCAACAGAATATCTACTAGGACAAAGAGATTAAGACACATATTTGGCAGCTCAGGACTCAGGCAATGTGTTCTCTGATCTTGGCCTCTTGACTACCTCACATGGCATTCTAAGACAAAAGAGGTTTTGAATCAAACAGCTACTGTACTTGCTTGATTGAGCAGGCAATTTCAGGAAGCGTATGGATGATAGAGTTAAGGATAAGGGGCTACTGGCCTTCTAGATTCTGATATCCAGGAAACTGTCTTAAGCTGGAAAATTGGCTTGCTTGAGGCCACATAGCTAAGGTAAGGAACTAGGATCCCTTCATCATTCCTGTTTTTTGAACACCACCTCTGATTCTCAACTAACCAGGTGACCAGTATCTGTGCTCCATGATACCTCATTTATAGGTGACCTGATACAAGTGTTCAACTCTCGCCTTTCAGTCCAGTCTTTGGCTGTAATTCTGTGAGATCTACTTTTTTTTTTTTTTTATCCCAGATGTGCCTGTTTATTTATGAAAGTCAAGGGCAGTCCCAGGATGTTTTCCAGTGCAGGAAGCATACTGTTTCCCATCTAGGCTGCTTTTCCTCTCGCCATTGATCTCCCCGCTAGAGAAGAACCAGAAGCTTCCCAACACTGGTCGGTAGAACACAAATAGGAACCCAAAGGTTAAAGTTCAGAGGACAGCATTCCCTGCCATTCTCGCCATGCCTTGAGGTTATCTTTAGGTTTAAAAGCACACCCCAATTTCAGAAATGGGAGAGGGGGAGTTTAAAAAGAAAATATCAGGTCTGGTCTTTACATTTGCCACTGGTGCATGATATTTGAACCTTGCCCAAGAAACTAGCGTTCTCAGCAGTGAACTTTCACAGAGGGTTCTGTGTTCTGAGATGTAAAATATGAATGGAATTTTTGTAAATCCAAGAATCTTCAGAAGATGTATAAACATGGGGGGAATGTATGTTGACTTAGGAAGAGTGGTCGAAGGTCTGATCAGGTAGTTAATGAAAGCCATGTTTTTCAAGAAAAATTACAAACCATTGCCATATAAGCCTTAAGATGAATGGATAATTGTGCCATTTCAGGAACACAGAGGATAGCATGGATTTCCAAGTCCATAAAAACCACATGAGGGTTGAGAGGGTGGATCAGACAGTAAAATACTTGTGGGCCAAAAGAAAGAAATCCTGAGTTCTACCCCCATCTTTCATGTGAAAGCTGAGCTTATCAGCCTGTGCCTGTCACCCCAGCACTGGGGAAACACAGACGGGAGCTCCCCTTTGGCTTGCTGGCCAGCCAGTGGAGCTGAATCAGTGAGCTCCAGGTTCACTGAACCAGGTTCCTTCTCAAAAAGCAAGTTGGGAAAGGTGGTGATGGCTCCCACATTTAATCCCAACACTTAGGAGGTAGAGGCAGGCAGATCTCTGAGTTCGAGGCCAGCCTGCTCTACAGAGTGAGTTCTAGGACAGCCAAGGCTGCAAAAGAGAAACCCTGTCTCGAAAAAACAAACAAACAAAAAAGTTAGGAAGTGATTGTAAAAGGGATCTAATATTGATCTCTGTTCTCCAGATACATATGCACACATGTTCATAGACCCCCTTCTTCACAAACCCACATGAAACTCATGAAGAAAACCACAGAAAGTTGGCATGGGAGACAAAGGCTATGGTCTGAAGGAGAAATATGAGAGGTATCAGCATCTAAGGCAGCTGAGATGTCAGGAGATTTGAAAGAAGTCTGGAATCCAATCAAAGGCAGGAACACAGAAATAACTCAAGCAAAGGAGCTGAGCTGAGTGTTCAGCAGAGCTCAGCTGAGTGAAGAAACTGACATGTGAGTGGCTGACAGCAGGCGCTTTCTTGAAGAGTTCTGTTTAGCTGTGATACTTAATATTCTTTTGCAAGGCTATTTAGCAATCAACGTGAAAGGGAGGGAACAGCTGCTGCTTCCCAAATACGATCAGCAAGACAGAAAGTGGGAGAAGTGTTGTGAATAATGGTTGCAATCAAGCAGGGTTTCCAGGGTTATGATTATCAAGTTCAATGTGGGAAGCACTACATCTGTGTGTACAAGTGTAGTGGTACAAGTTCATGTCAGTATTTACACTTGTGCATGAGCATCCAAATACACAAATGCACAAAGCTAGAAGAAACCAGGGAAAGACTTCAGAGAAGGATTCATCAAGAGGAAGGAAGAGAATGAGAGACAGAGACCCCATGGTAGGAGAGGACAGAAGAAGAAAAGAGAGATGATGGAAAGAGAGACTAAAACAGGTTAGTGTTCATTCCAAGGACCAAAGGTTAAGCATCCTACCATATCTTAACCACCTATGTGAAGTAGGTAACTCATTTTTTTGTTGTTGTTGTCGGATTTGTTTGTTTCTTTGAGACAGGGTCTCACTATGTAGCCTTGGCTAGCCTGGAGCTCATAGAAATTTACTTGCCTCTGCATCCCAAGTGCTGGAATTAGATCTAGGCGTGGAGCTCATGCCTGTTAATTTCAGTATTAAGAGACTGAAGCAAAGAGAATCTTGAGTCAGAGGTGAAACTGAACTACATCTTGAATCCAACATATAAGTGAAGCAGGTCTCATATGCACACATGATCACACTGTTAGAAAAAAAAAGAGTATTGCTTTCTTCAGTAATTCTCTTCCTTCTTCCTTTCTTCTTTGCTCCCATTTTTCTTATTTATACATGTCTTCTATTAAAATGTAAGTTCTATGAGGACCAATGAGGACACATCTATCTCATTTGCAATATGTAGAGGTTTGCTTAGGATTAGTGATGGTGTGGTAAACAATTTATCCAAACAAAGGTTTATTTCTTGTGCAGGCGACACGTTGGCTATACACTGGTTATGGCTCAGCTCTATTTGTCTTCACTCTGGGACCTAGGTTTGCAGAAAGAAGAAAAATCTAGGGCTGCAGAGAGGGCTCAGAGGTTAAGAGCACTGACTGCTCTTCCAGAGGTCCTGAGTTCAATTCTCAGCAACCACATGGTGACTCACAACCATCTGTAATGGGATCTGATGCCCTCTTCTGAGGTGTCTGAAGACAGAGACAGGGCACTCACATACATAAAATAAATAATTCTTAAAAAAAAAAAAAAAGAATCTGGCAGTAAGAAGACTGACCGCAGTGCTATGACTAGAAGGCTCTGAAAGCCTCTGCTTGGAAGTGACACCGTCCCTTCTGCTCATATGTCAATGACCAATGTAAGTCATATGGTCAGACTTCAATTAAAGAAAGTGAAGTGGTATAATGTACCCCTAGGGCTGTGTGATGAAAAATTTAGCTGGTAATGCAATCTGCTACACTGTTATATTCTCAGCACCATGCAGAATAGTTCCTGGAACAATGTACATCCTCCTATTAATGATGCCATGTGGACCTTGGCTGCTGGGAAGCTTTTTTTCTAGTGTGTTCTGTGAGATTGGATATAAATACTTCCCTATGGTTCATATTGTGCACTGCAGAAAATTTATATTTTCTCAATAGTATGTAATTTGTAAACAAAACACCTTTAGGAAACATTGCTCTTTTTATTGCTGTGTAGCATACAAGTGAAAACCATACATTGTTTTAATTAAATGGTAGCTTCAAGAAACATCTACTAAGCTCCTTCGAAACAAATAGCTTTCTTTAAACTCCTTCAATGTAAAAATCTCAAAGCCACCATTAGATGGGGGAAGTGCAGAGCTGGGTGAGTTACAGCTTTTCTAAACAACACAGAGAGGTGGTGAGATTGTTACCCTTTCAGTCTATACTCCTGAACCGCCTTCGAAAAACACTGAATTGTAAGACATGAAATAAACATGCCTAACACTGTATTTCTATTGTTTTTTTTTTTTTTTTTCAATGCTGGGGTAGCCAGGGCTTTGCATACACCAGGCATGCACCAACTGTACTCCTAGTTTCCCCCAAATGAATTCTGGCACTTTCCTCCTGCCCCTCTGTCTGCTCTATCTTCATTCTTTTCCATTTCGTGACATGACAACTTTCCTTCAGTTGTGTGAGCCTTGAATGCTTCCTCTGTCTTTGTCTCACTCATATTCCATCTCTAAATATCAGCATGCCTGGCAGGTCTATCTTCGAAGTATATCCAAAAGTGGAATTTTTGAAAAATCATCACCATTGCTATCACCTTGGTTTAAACACACTGTCATCTCTTGGCTGGATTATTTTGTGATCTATTCTCGCTGTCAGCTCTTGCTGTGATATTATTTCCAAACAACCTCAAATGTCAATTGCTTATAATAAACATTTATTTTGCTTGCTCAATGGTCTCAGGTCAGCTGGAATAGTGTTTTCTTGAGGCTTGGAGTCAGTGTTTGTATCCTCTCCATATATCTCCTCTGTGAAAGACCAGCAGCCAGCTGGGACATGTTCTTTTGGCAGATGGCAGGTGCACAAGAGGCCATACTGAATCATATAAACATTTATCTGCTAGCATCATATTCAGTGGCATTCCATCAAGCACAACAAGTTACATGGCCATGTTCAGCAGCAATGGGGTAGCAAAATGTGTTCTGCTTGCTCTGTAAGGAATCATCATGAAGCCATACCATAAAGGAATGCATATAAGATTCCGAAGCAGGAAGTTAAAGTGTATAATATGTCTCCTAACTAGTCTCCTTGTTTCTGTCCTTTTCACTCTTGAATGAAATTCAATTTAACTGTTTATCTGTCCTTGTTTTCTTACCATTCCTTCCCGTCCTTTCTTTCCTTTCCTTTCCCTTTTGGAATAGGGGCTCATTATGTAGGTCTAAGCAGGCCTGGAATGTGTTATGTACCACAGGATGGCCTCAAATTTGTGAGCGTCATGCCTCAGCCTCCAAAATGCTGAAGTTACAACTATGTACCACTATGCCTGTACTCAGACAATGTTTTCATGTGTTTGTTTGTTTGTTACTTATTTGTATGCATGCTTTTGAGAAAAATCTCACTCCATAGTCTTGGCCAGCCTTGCCCTCTCTATATAGACCAGACTGGTTTCTGAACTCACCCAGATCTGCCTGCCTCTGCCTCCTGAGTGCTGGGATTAAAGGTGTGTGACACCATACCTGGCATTTGTGTACACTTCTAAAAAAAATGGAATTCCTTAATTATGCAAGTTCCTCTATCTTTCCGAGTGAGGGGAGAAAAACAAGTGTCTATACATTTCAGTTATTTGGGTCTAGAGGCAGTGATGTGATGAGGACTCAGAACCAAATTCCTGTTTCACTGTTCCCATCTGCACACATTTGTCTGCAGGGAAGTAGAGCAAAGACCAGCATTGAAGTTTCCAGAATTGATTTTCTCTCTCCTCCCTTGGTAACACACATCTGTAGCTATCAGTGACTACAGGCAAGGGGTCGGCCAAGGGGGCTAGTTTTCCTTGTAAGGGTCTCGGTGGGCACCTTTGAAATAAACTGATTAAGGATCCCCTTCCGGGTGTGTCCTGTAAAGTTTCTGGGATCTAAGAAACTTCGCTGAGCTACTGACTGGGGTCCTGAAAAACCTGGCAGGATATAAGACAGTGAATGAGTTTCGGTATTAGCTATATTTGCATAATGATGACCAGAACAGCAGACAGAAACTACATAAGGGAGGGAAGGTTCCATATGGCTCACGGTCTCAAAAGATGACCACCATTAGTTGCTTCTTTCACTATATCTGCCCACATGCAATACATGCATCAGATAACTGAATCTATATTTTTTTCCTCTTGAATTCATTCTCATCTCACACTTTACTTTGAATAGTAAATTATGACCCCATACTCACTTCTAGGTCTGTTTTTTTTCCCAAGTCAGGGTTTTTCTGTGTAACACCTTTCTAGCTTTCCTGGAACTTGCTTTATAGACCAAGGTGACTTAGAACTCACAGAGATCTGCCTGCCTCTGCCTTCCCAGTGCTGGGATTAAAGGTATGCCCCATTACTCTCCTCCTAGGTCTAGGTTTTATAAGGTCTAAAAGTTTCCTCCTTATTTCTAAGTCTACCATGTAAAAAAAAATTGTTTACGCTGAATGCAACTTGCTGTGAGGAATTTGAATGTAGTAAGGCATTATGAAAGAGAATCAAAGAACCTGACAGACAGGAGACCAGAGGGCCCCAGTAGAGCTCCTCCCCTCTGCCCTAGCCCGTAGCCATCTCAACTATGGGAAGCCTTTGGAGTCATCCCCAACTGAGGCTCTAAGAAATATAAAGCCAATACAAGACATGGGTGGTACTCTGTTGAGATTCTCAGCCCACAGAAGCATAGACTAGCAGCATGGTTGTGGCTTTGAGCCACTAAGTTTGGATGTCATTCTATAACAACAGAAAACATGAACAACAGAATTTCTATAGCATGAAGCAGTTTAGGATGGGGGCATGACTGTGAACCCAGGGTAAAGGCTGCCTGGATATCAACCACATGACCTTAGGCAAGTGCCTGGATCTCTATGCTTCTTCTTCTTCTTCTTCTTCT
>NC_045030.1:135458879-135471205 GCF_008632895.1 Mastomys coucha | reverse complement strand
TTTAAAACAGAGTTAATAATATCTCCAATCAGGGTTGTGATGATTGTGTGCATGCACGTAAAACCGTTTCCCTTTAGGAAGGTGCATAATAAGAGCTACGTAAGTAGGTGCTGTCGTGCTGATGACAATAATATGTTATTCCCATTATGCACCAATCATATTGTCATTTCATCTACTTTATTCAATCCCTGGGACCCCTGAGGAACAATACCACCCAAAATACCCAAGTAGGAAAAAAAATTACCGCTCCCCTTGATACTAGTCTTTGTACAGAGAATGCACGCAGGATTTTTGGGTTCAATTAAATGCCTCAAATCATTTCTGACTGGCAGAGGAAAGAGCTAGATTTTCCCCCTCCTCCATCCAATTTTCCTCTGGATTTCCATTTTGTGTAGGCAAATGTTCAAGTTTGCATTCTTCAAACATATATTCACGGGCTGTCATGGGAGCAGGGGGAAAAAAGACAACTCAGAAACCCACTGGGAGGCAGTGGAAGCCAATGTAGAGAAGGGGTCTCAGATAATCTAAGACATCGATCATTCCCTGGAAGAATCAAGGGACGGTGTTTGTAAATTACTACTTGCCTAGCTTTTCCAGGGGCCTGAAATGTTCCTGTGGCCTCTCCAAGTTCCTACCACTGCCAGAGGGCAAGAGTGTAGACCCTGGGAAGATTGGCTTCAGTGCAAAGTAAAGTAGATAATAAGTATTTGCACCCCTCCTTGTCACTCTCATGGGAATGCAAGCTGCCAAGGCTGAGGGGAGTGGGAGTTGAGTGTTCATCTGACTAATCTGTACATCAGCAGGATGCAGCCTGGGCCCAGGTAGTGGGAGGCAATGGGAGGAAAGAGCTGGGCCCTGCCCCTGAACAGTGAAGTGCAAACAGGTCTTGGAGGGCTTAGAGGAAGTGGCCAGAACAGAGGAAGTCAGAAAGAGGGAAAGGGTCAGAGGACAAAGTTCTTCCTCTGCCTTCCCTTATCTCTCTTACCACCTGTATCCACTTCCTTTCCTTTTTCCACTTCCTCTCTCCTGTCACGCCAAGTCTTCTACCCCCACTACACTTTCTTCTTGTTTACTCTCCAAACATAAAAAAAACCACCACCACCAACAACAACAAAAAGATATCCCTTCTCTGCTGTGTGATGCTCTTCTATGTACTCAGGAGTGTAGTTTCCTTGAAGAGCTGAGCTCATTCTAATCAAAACCCCTAATGCACGTTTAACTGAGAAAAACAAGAAAGTGCTGCCTGAGGCCTGGGGAGCTGGCTCAGTTGGTAGAGTGCTTGCCACACAAGCTTGAGGGCTTGAGTGTGGCTCCTCACATAAAAAAGCCAGACTTGATGGCATATACCTACAATATCAGAGCTGGATGGGAGGATCCCTCAGACTTGCTGACCAGCCAATGAGTTCCAGGTCAGTGTGAGATTCTGCCTCCCAAGAATGTGCTGGAATAGTCAGGCATCATGGTGCATGACTTTAATTCCAGTACTTGAGAGGCAGAGACAAGAGAGTATCTACGAAGGGGGACCAGAAGAGAGAGGGCAGTGTTTGGGATGTAAATACATAAATACATAAATATTATCTGTGAGTTTGAGACCAGCCGGGGCTAAATAGTGACACTCTGTCTCAGAAATAAACTAACTGGTCATGGTGACACACACACACAGGCAGATCTTTGTGAGTTCAAGCCAGCCAGGGCCATATAGTGAGATTCTGTCTCAATAAATAAACAAGCACACATAAATAAATCACACCCAAACACATGTGCTAGTGGGTGCACATGAGCACACACACATACACACACACACACACACACATACATACACACACACACACACACACACACACACACACACACACACACACACACACGGCGGTGGTGGGGGTAGAAAAGAAAAGGAGAGACAGAGACAGAGAACCACTTGAGTGAGGCCTGTGAGGAGTGAAAGATCAGGAAAGCTCTACAATCCAACTGGTGTCTGGAGGAGCAGGGTAGGGAGAAGTGGACAGGCTAGTTTGGGCAACTTCTTAGCTCCTGGAGAAACCCTGCAGCTTGCTTTCAACACCAAAGGCCCCAGGGTGCTGGGTAGGGTCTGTAGCTAATTAACGACAGGTTTGTGGGGTGAGGATGTTGAAAGGGTAGCGAGGAGTGTGCTGAGAATGGAAAAAAAAACCAAAACAACAAAACCACCCTCTCTCTAGGGAGCTACCAATTGCTGGGCCACTTAGCTCTCTGTGCATTCCAACAGGGCCACTGTCTGCTGGGCATGTGATGTTTCGAGAAGCAAAAAATAGCCTGTGGTAGCTGCAAGAGGCTCTGTTTATAGAGTTCCGGCCTTCACACCACCTGTGAGTTACTCAGATCCAAGCAGTCCTTTGGGGGTTAAAAAAGAAAAAAAAAAAAAGGAACAGGCTTTCTCTGAAGAGCCCATGGGCTACAAAAGGCAGTAGATCTCTTCCAAGCTAGGCCTTTCATCTTTCTCCCATCCATAGAAGCAGGCATGCTGCCTCCAGGGCTCTCTTCTTCTTGGTTGTGCCCTTGGGTCCTGAGTACTTCTCCTTTTCACGGTACCTTCCTCTCGGCAAAGCTGATACTCTTCGCTTTCTCTTTAATTTTTAAATTTTATTTTACTTAATTTTCTTTCTTCAGGTCCCAGTAGGCACCCTAATCTAGCCTGGGAGCCTACTACTACGTAAACTTAGCTGACCATGAAGGTAGGATTGACCTATGTCAGATAATGGCATACTATGATTATGGGTGGCGTTTCCCTTCTCTTTCGCGACAAGCCGCCTGAGGAACCTAACTAAGCTGGCTTCAACAACACTAACTCCTTCCAAAATGCTGCTCCTACAGATCGTAGTGTTCTTGGAAGCTACCACAACAGGGTAAGAGGTTCCCTTCCACAGCTAGTGTTTTGTTTGTGTGGATTGTTTTTGTTCATTTGTTTTAAGCTAGTGTCTCACATAGCACAGGCTGGCCTCAAAGTTGATGTAGCCAAGGATGACTTTGAAGTCCTGTCTCCCCTTCTGGAGCACTGAGGTTACAGGTGTGCACCATCACACTTGGTTTGTGCAGGATTCAGGGTTGACCCTGGGGGACTCCATGCATGCTAGGCAAGCACTCTACCACCCCACTCTACCACCCAGGGGCGCTACTCAAAGACTGCTGGACCACCAAATTCTTTAAGCAAGCAAGTGACAGGTAGTGTGACTCTCAAGCAGGCAGGTCATAAGTATGCTATTTTTGAAGCATGGGGGTTTTTGTCTGGCAAGTCAGCCCCGCAATCTGGGTTAGCAGCTGTAATCCCCGCTTATGTCCTCAGACTAGCCTCCATATGCCCTTAGAGTAGGGATTAGACATTCCAAAACAGTCTTAGGGCTCAGTCAGCCCTGAAACTGAGAGAAACCTAGTGGGTAGATAGCCTGATCTCTTTAGCAAACTGGAGCGTGTATGCCTATCTGTACTATGAAACAGTGTGAAAAGGGAGATAATAAACTGTCACAGAGAGCTTTGCCTCAGTGCTAGGCAGATAAGAAGGAGTAATGAGGCAGAGGTGAATCTGGGAGGGAATGTATGCTCTGTTCAAACAAGGCAGATTGCTATACAGTCCCAGCTCAATATTGCTATGTGTTAGACTATGTAACGAGAGATGTCAGGGCTTTCAAGTTTTCAAGAGCACCCCAAGAGCTGATGCCTGTTAATGCAAAAATCTCCTCACTGTTCAATGTTATCACCAGTTAACTGGAAAATAGGATATAAATATTAAGCATGAAAGCAAAGCCCATTGCTGGGCTGCATTGGGCCCTGAGTAGTGTTTGCTGGCGGGCATCGAAATGTATAATTTAGCATTAAATCAGCCCAGAATTCTTTTTTAATATTTATGGTCAATCTATATGTATAAATATGTATGTGGAGAAAGAGACAGAAATTGTACACATTTCTATGGCACAGGGTAATATTTCAATACACATTCAAAATGAGTAATGATCACATCAATGCAATTAGCACAGCCATCCCCTCAGATATTTATCATTTCTCCATGTTTGGGAGCATCAGGAATCCTCTGTACCAGACATTTTCATGTATTATGTTAATTGCTGTCACTCATGGTAACAGTACTATGTGTATGGAACACTAAAAGTTATTTCTCCTATCCATCTGCACGCCTATACTTATTAGCCACCTTCTTTCTAATACCATCTCCCTACCACTAAGCTCATGGGGGCTACCTTTATCCTCTTAAATTCAATCAGATTAACAATTTTTAGATGCCACATATGAGAGATCATGTGGTACATGCCCTTCTGAACTAACCTTATAATAGCGTCATGATCCATTCATGTTATCAGAATGTCTATGGACCCAGAATACTTAAGCTTGGGAGGTTTTTTTTGTTTTTTGTTTTTTCCCTTCTTAAAGATAGCTCAGTGGCTAGGATCACCAGCTGTTCTTCCAGATGACATAGTTCATTTCTCAACACCCATATGGTAGCGCCTATCTGTAGCCTCAGTTCAAGGGGTCCGACGCCCTCTTCTGGCTTCTGCAGGTATAGCACACATAAGTATAGACATACAAGCAAGTGAAACACCCATACACATAAAGACAATAAATAAATAAAGTCTATGCTTTTTGTTTGGTTTTGAAACAGAGTTTCTCTATTTAACCTTGGCTGGCTGAAACTCACAGAGATCTGCCTGCCTTTGTCTCCTAAGTGCAACACCACACCCACCAAGCCTATGTCCTTTGATGCTGAATATGTCCTTGGATGTTAAGTGTCATTCACCTATATTAGAGTAGGTGCAGAAAATATTGATCTCAGAGCTTAGCAGCTAGAGCACACCCCAGTGAGGAAAGCAAATCTTCAGTGAAAATAACTCAGAGTCCATCCCAAATTCAATCCTCTTAGGACTCTCTGGCAGGACAGAAAAAGAGACATTGACCTGACAAATAGAAGTTGAAAGGGGCCAGGCGCACACCTTTAATCTCAGCACTTGGGAGGCAGAGGCAGTCAGATTTCTGAATTCGAGGCCAGCCTGGTCTACAAGGTGAATTCCAGGACAGCCAGGACTACACAGAGAAACCCTGTCTCAAAACAACAACAACAACAACAACAACAACAACAACAACAACAACAACAATAACAACAGCAAAAAACCAAAAACAAACAAACAAAAAAAGAAGTTTAAAGGGGGAATTTGCTTGGAAGGTATGTAAGTTATTTCTTTTTGTCTAAAACCTTCTCGACATATAAACATAGCTAGCTAATCCCCATGTGTTAGAGATTCTTCTTTTTCTCACCATTGACATTTTTTTTTTTTTTTTTTGCTACTCTAGGTTATATAGAAAGACCCTGTCTCAACTCTGTCCTAAAATCTTCACAACTATTTATTGAATATCTCCTGTATGTTGGATATTGTGCTGGCCATTCATATAAAACAACAAGCAAGACACATGCCACTACTACTATCCTCTGGAGCTAAAGAAGGTTACTTAGATTCAGAGAAGGAAACTCGTGAAGTACACTGTTATCTGGGACAATATGTATGCATGGAGATGCCACCATATTCTGAGACTATAGCATAACATTATGATTTTTTGTTTGGTTTGAGATAGGGTTTCACTATGTAGCTTTGGCTGGCATGGAACTTACTATGTAGAGTTAGTTGGCCTCCAACTCATAGAAATCCTCTTGCCTCAGCCTCCCTAGTGTTGGAATTACAGTTATATACCATTGCACCTTGTAATAGTATGCTTTGTAACAACAACAACAACAACAACAAAATAGAAGCTGGAGTGATGGCTCAGTGTATAAGAGCACATACTTCTCTTGTAGATGACCCAAGTTCAATTCCCAGCACCCATGTCAGATGATTTACAACTGCCTGTAACTCCAGCTCTAGGGGGATCTTTATACCTTTGGCCTCCATGAGCAATGGAATGTACATGCACATACTCTTACACACATGCACACACACACACACACACACACAAATAATTTTTAAAAGATTAAATAAAATCTTTAAAAAGGAGGAAAAAAGTTTGTGGGCCTTAGAGTCAAAATAGAGTCGTCTATTTGACTTAGTTTTCTGCCTGTGTGTCTTTGGGCAACTTTTTAATATGTCTTTATGCTTTAGTCACTTGTATGAAATAGAGATAACAGTAGTACCTACTATGTACAGTTCTTTTCTTAGCAGAGGAATTGGTGCATAGTCCTCAGAAACACCAGCTTCTAATCTCTAGAATACTTGGGTTCAATTCCCAGAACTTACATGATGGCCCACAGCCAGTTGTAACTCCAGTTCCAGAGCATCTAATGACTTATGACTTCTGTGGGCTCCAGCATGCAAGTGGTATAGATACATACACTCAGATATACACAAAAACAAAATAAACAATTTTAAAACAAAACCAAAATGCCAGATTCCCTTTCTCATTTCACATCTCTAATTGGATTGATAGAACTCACTTTCCCTTTGAGAAATGCACTTCTGATCATGTCTCAGAAGTTTCTCAGATGTTTCTTGGTGGAGATGGGCAGTGCAAACTCACACTATGTTGTTACTTTCTCTTTGCAGACCTTTAGTCTGGCTCTGGCTGCATTTAGGGATAATTCATGAAGCCAACTTGCATAGGCTTTCAAGAGCTCATTAGCCACATTTTTTTTTCTAACTCTGTGTTGGAGGTGGCATGTTGTTAGTTTGATGTTAGCTATGGTAGGGATATTTACACCACAGAAATTGACAAATACCACAAATCAGAGATTTACCACCCCCAAATAGCTGGTTGATAAACATTTGCCAGCATACTACTACCTAGGATTATACAGGCCAGGAAACTTACTGAATCTCCTGGTGCATCCTCTGCTTTAGGGACAGTGCTAAGGTAAACAAGGACTGGCCCATACTCTAAAATTTAATAGCCATGCTTACTTTAAACTTCATATACATGTAGACTTGATGCAGAAATCTTTTTCTAAACATTATTTGAAAAAAATTTATACAATACAGTTTTATCACATTTTTTCTCCTTCAATCCCTTCCAATTTCTCCCCTCCACCCAGACATCCAACTTTATACTCTTTTCTCTCTCTTTAAAACAACAACAAAACAAACATTATTTTACACACACACACACACACACACACACACACACAAGAAAAAAAGAAAAGAAAAAAACCAACCAACCAACACACACACACACACACACACACAAATGAAAATTAGGACTAAACCACCAACCAAAGAGTACACATGGTGGGACTCATGGCTCCAGCTCCATATGTAGCAGAGGATGGCCTAGTTGGTCATCAATAGGAGGAGAGGCCTTTAGTCCTGTGTCAGCTCTATGCTTCAGTATAGGGGAATGCCAGGGCCAGGAAGCAGGAGGGGGTAGGGTAGTGAGCAGGGGGATGGGGGAGGGAATAGGGGGTTTTTCAGAGGAGAAATCAGGAAAGAGGGGAACATTTGAAATGTAAATAAAGAAAATATCTAATAAAAATAAAAGAAAACAAACAACAAAAAAAAAAAAACCCCGAAAATCAGTGAACAGCTGTGCACATCATGTGCTCTTAAAATTTCTGCCAGATGAGGTCTGGATCCTGCCTCCACTCAAGCTTAAAGACCAGCTTTTCTTTATCAGCTTCCTGGGCTACTGCTCTGGCCTGCTGGCTAACATGATTCTGCAGAGGCTTGCATTGAAGGCAGGTTTGCATTGCCAATATTATTGATATTATTTTTTTAAAATACTATTTTAAAATACCATTTCTATCGTGTGAGGCACCATGACATGTTTAGGTACATAAATTTACATCCAGAAAATTTTCCTGAAAATCCTTTGGTGAAGTTCTTGAGGCATTCCGTCCAATGTACTGGAAGTCTTCAAAGACACAACCTGAATATTTTCTGAAAGTTATTGAATATCTTTCTATGACAGTTGAAGTTTAGATTGATATCTTAGCACCTGCAGTTAAAGTAATTATTATGAGTTAAAAAGATAAAATGAAAATCAAAATAAACCAATGAGACAAAAAAAATGCTTAATTCAAAGCAAAACGAGACAAAAAGTCTATAAAAAATACCATTGACCTTTGTTTTTGTTGAGCAACTATTGCTGGGCATGGGGCCTGACATGAGGTGAGGTGTTAATATACCCAGTGAGACTCCATTGGAGAAAACTGACTTCTCCTTTGCCAATAGGTATCAGTTGCAGACAGCTTCTTGATTGGGGGAGGGGGGAGCCTGTCCACTTCCCCCTTGGTGCAGAACTGATAGAGTTGACCGCATCCTTGTCCCTGCCCTACTCAGCCTGTCTTCCACACAAGTGTGTGTTAGCCAATATTCATTCATCATTCACCATTTACCAGCTTCTTATCCATAAAGCCTAGCTTTATGGAGTTGACATTTCAATGGGGCAACACAAATATAAACACAATAAATATGAAATATAAAGTAAGCCAAGGCAAAAATAATAAAGCGGGGAAAGGGATATATTTAGAGGTAGCAAGCAAGGTTAGGAAAACTCATTGGAAAGTGATCTTTGTTTAAAGACTCCAGTGGATAAACAACTTAATACTAATGGTTCATCCACAGATATCTAAGCAAAGAGAATCCACACTAAGCTTATGCATTGGTTTATCTATACATTCAGCCACAACCTACTGATTTACTGTCTCAAGCCAGGCATTGTATTCACCGGGGGCTGAATAATTGTCAATACTTACTGTGCTTGCCATGCACAGAGCACTGTTGCAAGCATTTTCTATGCAGCCATCCATTTACTCATTAAGACAATCTCAGAGGCAAGTTTCATCTTATAGTTCCATTTTACAGATAAGGAAATTGAAGCACTGGTACAGAAATGTTCAAGACATGTTACATATCCTCAAAAAATCTCTCAATCTAGTAAAGAAAATAGATACATAATTATAATGCCACCCTCAAAAAAAGCCCCAAATCTGATGACAAGTCTAAACATATAAGTAATTATAATATAGCTCAGCACAAGAAAGAACACTTAAGTGTTCCAGTCTAAGAGGCTGGTCATGGCAGCCAACGATTTCTTCAAGGAAGCCATTGCTTTGTAATAAGCAAAGTAAACAGTCTGCTATCCAATTCATTGTAGGACATACATACGATGTCATCCACAACAGCTTATGGTAACCTTTTTAAAAACATAAGCCTCAGGAGATATTTATCTCAAATTCCAGAAAAGGAGAGCCCTAAATCTTCACTTACAAGGGATGGAAATATTTTTAATGCTTTCAGCACTGTTAATTCTGTAACTAATTAGGTTTCCACCCTTGACTTAGCTACGAGATGGCTTGGAAATTAATTGTGGTCTGTCTCTCTAGGAATGGGAAAATCTTTTGGCAGGCATTTTTCTAGGTGAAACTTTAGGTGATGTTTTGTTTCTTTTCTTATCTCTGGCTTTCTTTCCTTCTGTCTGTCTGTCTGTCTGTCTGTCTGTCTGTCTTTCCTTCTTCTTAGCTCCTTCCTTCCAACCTTTTCTCTTTCATTTTTGTAGTGGGGATTGAACTCAGGACCCTGAGTATATGTATGTATGCTGAGCAAACCCTCTGCCATTGAGCTACACCCACAACTTCTAACACTGATTTTCTTTGTCCATGATTTTAATATTTTTGTATTTTAAAGGCTGCCTCAAATATTTATACGAGTAAAGTATATCATAGAATGTAGATGGCTATGGTCTCCACTAATCTATGATTTCACTTCCAGCAATTTCAATAGCCTGAAAACACAGGCTATTAGTAAAATATTGAGATGGGGGAAGATTGAATATTTAGTGCAGGGAGGAGGCAGATGCCATTTTTATGTGACTGGATACAAAATTAACTCAAAACAATCAGTAGCTTTCCTATATACAAATGGCAAATGTCCTGAGAAAGAACCGGGGAAACAACACCCTTCACAATAGCCACAAGCAATAGGAATTATCTCGGGGTAACCCTAACCAAGCAAGTGAAAGATTTGTATGTCAAAAATTTCAAGTCTTTAAAGAAAGAAATTGAAGATATCAGAAGATGGAAAGATCTCCCATGTTAATAGATTGATAGGATTAACATAGAAAAATAGCTATCTTACCAAAAGCAATCTACAGATTCAACACAATCCCCATCAAAGTTCCAACATAATTCTATATAGACCTTGAAAGAACAATTCACAACTTCATATGGGGAAAAAATTCCAGGACAGTCAAAACAATCCTGAACACTAAAAGGAGGTAACACCATCCCTGACCTCAAGCTACACTACAGAGTTATAGAAATAAAAACCACATGGTATTGGCATAAAAACAGACACATTGCTCAATGGAATCTTATTAAAGACAGACATAAACCCACACACTTACAGGAACCTTAATTTTGACTTTAAAAAAAAAGGCAGAATTATACAATGGAAGAAAAAAAAGCATCTTCAGTAAATGGTGTTTGTCTAACTAGATGTCTGCATGTAGAAGAATGCAAATATATCCATATCTATCACCCTGCACAACACTCAGGTCCAGGTGGATCGAAGATCTCAATATAAAACCAGATACACTGAACCTGACAGAAGAGAAAGTAGGGAGTAGCCTTGACTGCATCGGGACAGAAGACGATTCGTTTTGAAAAAAAAAAAAAAGAAAGAAGGAAACAGTTCCTAAGTTCTGTGTCTACATGAAATCTCTCTTCCTGTGGTTTCGGGATACCATGCGTATCACCCCATTCTTCCTTCTTCCTCTTCCTTCTTCTTTATTTATTATTTCTTTTCTTACTACTAGATTTCACCTATTTAGTTTTTTTTTTCTGTTAAATTGTGTATATATATGCCTGTGAATGCAGGTGGCTGTGAAGTTCGGAAGAAGGGATTGAAACTACTGGACCTGTAGTGACCGGGTGTGAGCTACCAACAAGGGTTCTGGGAGCTGAACTCTGGTTTTCAGCAAGAGTATCAAGTGCTCTTAACTACTTAACTAACTAACTATCTTAACTAACCTCCAGCTTTCATTTTTATATTACTAGAATGCTAGGTACTGTGCTGAGACTTTAACTACACATAAAGTTACCTACCTCATAAACTTGTGAAGAATATCACTTCCATTTTATAGGTAGAAAACTGAACTTCTGAGAGGTTAGGTAACCTGCCAAGGTCACATGATTAGTAAGTCCAGGAGTTAACTCTGAACCCAGGGTATCGACAATAATAATAATAATAATATTTCATGATGACCATGCATTCACTGTGCCTCACTAATTACAGCCTCTTTAACAACCTTGTTAGACAAATATTACTCCTACTTAATAAATACACTAAAGTCCTGAGAGATTTATAACTTCTCCAAATTCATATAGGTTACAGGTTATGTAGCTTTCCATTTACATTTTGGCTAGTTGTTACTATGTCGATGGGAAGATTTACAAAGTTAATATTTACATCTTGGGTAATATAGCTTAAATGTTGCAGGCCAGTAGATAGGCCAGATACACAGTCATTGTTTTTAGCAGGTCACATTTTCCTAATGAGTCTTGGGAAAGAAATATAAACAATTCTCAAAGTTGACATCCCCTTCCTCTATGGCTGTTTCTGAAGCATTAGCCTTTTAACAGATTAGAAGTGAGAGCCCTTCGTTCCAGAGCCACCTTATTATTCTACTGATACCGTCCCTCATTTACAACCTCTCCCATACTCTAGTGCCAACAAACAAACCGAGCATGTGTGAGAAAGCATGCACAGGGACATTTTGCCTGACCTCCCACCAAAGAAGGCCCACGGAGCTAGAAATGAATGAATCTGGGCTTGACAGGTCCGTTTCCACAGAGCATCATTCTAAACTGCCATTGCCTTTTGAAGCCTCTCAGCCTGGCTCCTGATTCATGGGAGATATGCTCTAACTTGCAGTCTTGTCACCTTACTGCACACAAAGCATTCATCTTGCGGGGGTTTCCCACCCTCACTGACAGCGTAAGGTAATCAGACAGAATTACAGCTCTGAGTTAGTTGTGATCATGGGATTCACATCATCTGAACTGCTCAAGCTCTTGTGTCAGTGTTCGTAGTTTGTCTTTTCTCAGAAACTGAGAGCACTTTCTTGCTTTGTCTGTTCTGCATACATTTCCCCGAGAAGCTTTGCATCTCTGTTAACAAAAACTGCTCATTTGGATCACCCCCAAGTAGCACCTGCTGATAAAGGGGTGCTACCTGTGGCTAAAGGGACCAGAACAGAGGCTGTGATTGCGAGATGCAAGGTGTGTCTAATTGTAGTGCAGATGTCACTGCAAGGGCTGTGGGGGGGGGTCCTCCCTGGCTGTTGGTTCCAGTCTCTGAATGGAG
>NC_045030.1:135456249-135457859 GCF_008632895.1 Mastomys coucha | reverse complement strand
GTTACTAAGAACATAGCATGTTACTAAGAACGTAGCATGTTACTAAGAACATAGCATGTTACTAAGAATGTAACATGTTACTAAGAATGTAACATGTTACTAAGAATGTAGCATGTTACTAAGAACGTAGCATGTTACTAAGAGTGGAAGCAATACAGGAACCGAACACTGAGAAAGAATAAGAAGCTTCCAGACTGGGGAACAAGGGCGCAAAGTGCCTGCAGCAGCATAAAAGCAGGGAAACATGACAACTCACCCCAGCTTTGGGGACAGAGGGATAGTCCCTGAGTTCTGTCATGGTGAGAGAAGAGTGTGGGGGCAGAGAAAAATAGCTTTAACCCCAGCAAAAGTACTAGTCAATTTGCTATTCCTTCCATATTTGTTGAGTGAATGAATAAGTGAATGTATGAATAAAGTTTTAATTTACAGAGTACAGTGATAAGTTACTTAGTTGCTGCTGTATAACAAGTGTTTCCTAATATTTGGGGGATTGTTTGTTTTTGAGATAGGGTCTCACGATCTAGACCAGAGTGGCCTCAAACTCACAAAGATCTTCACCAGCACCAGCACCAGCACCAGGACCACCACCACCTCTGCCTTCTGAGGTTTACAACTAAAGGTGTGCAACACCAAGCCCAGCCACTTTTTTGTTAATCTTTATTTATTTGTGTGGATCTGTGCAATACTATCGCAAGCCTGTGGGAATTGGTTCTATCTTTCCACCATATGGGTCCTGAGGATTGTACTCAGGTCGACAGGCTTGCCAGAAAATGCCTGTACTCTCTGAACCATCTTGCCTGGCCTCCAGCTGTTATCTTGAAATAACAATTTATTATCTCCTTCAGTATCAGGAGGAATCAAAAAGTGGCTTATCTGAGTAGTTCTGGCTCAGGTTACAATTAAGCTGCTGGCTAGGGCATCCCTGTCAACATTCTGCTAAGGCTGGATGATGCAGTCACACACACACACACACACACACACACACACACACACACAGGTTATCATTAAAATGTGTGTGTATCAGCCATCCACTGGACTGAGCTCAGGGTCCCCAATGAAGGAGCTAGAGAAAGGACCCAAGGAGCTGAAGGGTTTTCGGCCCCTTAGGACGAACAACAATATGAACTAACCAGTACCCCCAGAACTCCCAGGGACTAAACCACTAACCAAGGACTATACATGGTGGGACTGATTGTTCCAGCAGCATGTGTATAGTAGAGGATGGCCAAGTCGATCATCAATGGGAGGAGAGGCCCTCGGCCCTGTGAAGGTTCTATGCCCCAGTGTAGGGGGTTGCCAGGGCCAGTAAGCAGGAGAGGATGGGTTGGTGAGCAGGGGAAGGGAGAGAGGGGAGGGGAGGGAACAGGGGTTTGTTCTTGTTGTTTTTTGTTTTTGTTTTTTTGGGAGGAGGGGAAACTGGGAAAGGAGATATCATATGACATGTAAATAAAGAAAATTAATTAAAAAAAAGTGTGTGTACGTGTGTGTGTCCTTAGGGATTGAGTCCAAAGTGTTGCGTGTGCTAGGCAACCTTTGCACTACTGAGCTACATTATCAGCCTCACAGTAAAAATAGTATAACCAATGGAGTAAGCTTTTTTTTTTTTTCAG
>NC_045030.1:135450458-135456069 GCF_008632895.1 Mastomys coucha | reverse complement strand
CAAAAAAAATATATATATAGACGGGAGACAGAAAAGCAGGAAGAAATGAGATCCATTGAAAGCTGGTACAAAAGAGGCAGACATAATATCACTTATCTCTATTCCAGCACTTAGGTGGCTAAGGCTGGCAAATTTCAAGTTCAAGGTCAGCTGTGAGTATACAGTGAACACACGCACCCACACACCCCCCCCACACACACTTGCTTTTACAAGTGGGAGATGACAGCGGTCTAGATTGGGGTGATGATGGTGGCCACAGCTTATATTATAGAAGTCAAACTAGCTCCATACCCTTGACTTGGATGTGAAGTTGGAGAGGCAGGTAGTGACCACTTGAAAACGAGTAAGGGCCTTTGTTTGTGTAGGTTGAGTAGGGAGGGTACTTTAAATCAGAACAGTGCAGAGTTTGAGAAGCTTCTAAAGACATCTATGTGGAAATGCCTGGTTGCTATCCAGTTCTCTGGGCATTGCCGTTCAGAAGATAGATCTGGGAGAGAGATTTTACAGACATTGGCATATGGCTCAATGAGACAAGGGTGTGAAAAAGATTGCCCAGGTGAGAGTGTGTTGTAGAAAAATGAAAGCTGTCCTAGGAAAAATAAATAAATCCCAAGGATCAGCCGCACTTAATAGAGAGATGGAGGATAAAGTACTCACCGTGAAGTGGCCAGGGGGGAAGAGGAAACCTATCAAAGGTGTAAGGTAATGTGTATTGAAGGAGAGAAAAGAAGGCTCGATAAATACCAATGATAACGGATAAGAAGGTCACAGAGCCTGGGGACTGAAAGAAGCCATTGAATTTACCAACAAGGAGCTCTCTGGTAATCTTCCTGAATATAAACTGACTGGAAGCTAAGGAGTCATTTCCTGGCTCAGGCTCCTTCTCTAGACTAGCTTTACAGGCCTCCAATGTGGACCACCTTCTCAGCTCAAAGCTCAGCCCCTCGAAGCTGTAAACTTCATTCAAACTGCAGCTCTCCTTGGCCAAGAGACAATGCTACGTTACCAGCTGCCAACACTGAGTGAATGCTCTTTTGATTTGAATGTGATTTGTCCTCTCCCAAAGTCAAACTGAAATTTGGCTACCCGTATAACAGGGTGAAAGGTTGTGAGACCCAGAAGAGATGTTTGGGTCATAGGTGCCCCACCCTCCTGAGGGCTTAACGTTTCTCTGGACTGGGTACTATCTCATGGCAGTGAAGTCTTAACCCCATGGGACTGGATTAGCTTTCATAAAATCAGATAGCTATAAAGCAACACCTACCCTTCTGAGTTTTCAACACAGGATGAAGCAGGCCCAGGCTCTCACTGGATTCCACCACATCAGTCTTAGACCTGCAGCCTCCAGAACTAGGACCTCTAAACTTCTTCCCTTTATAAATCATCCCATTTCCACCATTCTTCTGTGACTGCATTCTGCTAAGATGAGTGCCATATGTGAGGTAGAGAGCACATGGTCTTAGATTTCCTGCTGTCTTCAATGTCCCTCCTCTAGCACACAGACTTATTTCATCTAAAGATATATGTGAGCAACTGGTCTCTTCCATCACACTAAGGATCTCTCTCTCTCTCTCTCTGTGTGTGTGTGTGTGTGTGTGTGTGGTGTGTGTGTGTCTGTGTGCCTCTGTCTCTCTATCTCTCATCTCTGTCTCTGTCTCTTTGTGGTGTTGGTAGTTGAACTTAGAGCCTCACACATACTCAGTAAGCATCCTACCATTGATATATATTCTTTTGTTTGTTTGCTTGTTTGTTTCTCAAGATAGGGTTTCTCTCTGTGTAGCCTTGGCTATCCTGGAACTTCCTCTGTACACCAGGCTGACCTGTCTCCTGAGTGCTCAGATTAAAGGTGTACACCACCATGCCCAGCTTTTTTGTAAATGAAATTTTTGTTTGTTTTGACATGGAGCTTCTCTGTGTGGCCCTGACTGTCCTGGAACTCTCTCCATAGACCAGGCTGGCTTCAAACTCAGGGATTCACTGCCTCAGTCTCCCAAGTGCTGGGATGTGTGTGTACTACCAACACCCAACTGAGATATATTCCTAACTCAGCCCCAGACTTACAGATCTCTCAATGGCAGGCAGAGAATGTTATTTGCAATACTAGGAACCTCTAAAATATTTGTTAAACTGATGAATAAAGGAAGGGATGGATTTTCCCTGTGTACGATCGCTATTCTAGCTTAACTCTTCTTTATATTTATAGCCAGATTAACTTCCCCAGCCAGAGGAGCATCCGTTGCTTTTTTTGACCACAAGATTAACAAATAATGAGTGTGGGAGGGCTAGATCAAGTTGATTCAGTTCATCAGGTGTTTGGAAGCCTGTGGGCACAAACCCAGTCCTCCCAGAAAGGACACAAGCCTAAGCAATGTAAAGGCTTCTAAGATGCATATTTCAAACATACAGACAGAAATGTATCAACAGTCAAAAGACAGACACCATGGCCCCATGACTTCACTTCAAAAGCAGGACATAAGCAGTATGCACAGGCTCTGGAAGCCAAAAGCTTTTGAAGGAACTGGTATAACAATTTTCATTTTGAGCCATGGTTGAGACAGCTCTCATTGGCTTGGAATTCTATATATAGACAGGATGGCCTCGAACTCACAGAGATCTACCTGCCTCTACCTCCTGAATACTGAGATTAAAGATGTGCACCACCATGTTCATTCATTTCACAGGAAAATATTAATATCTGATGTTAATGTATTGCCCCAGATCTGACTTGGTATGTTTGGTATAAGTTTTGTACTCCATTTATGAAATCCAGACAATTCTGAAATTCTAAAATACCTGTAGTAAAAAAAGGACACAAGTATATGACATTGAATGTCTGCTCTATGGATTACAGGTTTGGGACTTGGTTATTAAGCAATTATTTTTCTTTTGATTATTATACACATGTGAATGGGGGTGGTATACACACATGTGGAGGTCAGGGGACAATTCATGAAGGTCCATTCTTTCCTTCATCTTGTGGATTGAACTAGGATTGTCAGGCTTGACACTGAGCTACTCACAGGTCTATGCCTGCTTCCTCCCTCTCTCCCTCTTTCCCTCCCTTCCTTCTTTTTTCTTTCTATGTTTTTTTAATTTTGTTCATTTATGCATATGAGTACTCTGTCTACATGTACTTCTGCACATCAAAAGAGGGTATTGGCTCCCATGACAGATGGTTGTGAGCTGCCACATGGTTGCTGGGAAATTGAACTCGGGTCCTCTGGAAGGGCAGCCAGTGCTCTTAACTTCTGAGCCATCTCTCCAGTCCTCTTTCTATGTTTTTAAAAGGCAAAAAAAAGGGGGGGGGGAGAGGATTGAGCCAGGTGAGACAACCAAGGGCATCTGATCACAAACCTTTACCCTCTTCCTTCTCTCAGCTCCTACTTCTACCCATCTTCCTTGGCCTCTGCCTGCTTTTCTGTCTCTGGTTTCCATGATTCATTTGCATCCTCCATCTAATATGATTTTGTTGCAGAAAAATGTCTATAACATGCCTCACATTTCCTCTCCATCATTGAGACTCCTTGTCTTCCTCTTCCTTGGTCTGACTTAGTTTTCCCCTCTTGTTTTGGGATCTTTTCTCTTTCATCTGTGCCTTCCTTCTTTCTGACTACTATATAAAAAAAGCTACTGTCCTGTGACTTCTGATCATCAGCTCTGGACCTATCTTTCCTCTCCCCCCCCCCCATTTCTCTTTAGGCAAGCTCCTTCGTTCTGGGACTATTTTTTATCTTTTTCATCTACATACATCGTTTTCTTTTTTATCCTTCCCTCATCTTCTTGTTTACTTTTGAAACAGGTATAATTTAGTGTGTATGGTCGCTCATACCTATAATGCATGTAGTCTGGCTGCTGAGGCAGGAGGGTCACGAGTTTCAGACCAGCTATGGCTATATATTAATTAAAAAAGAAACAAGAAAAGGGAGCATATTTAAATCAAAAGGCAGGCCATTTTTTTTCTTAAACAGCAAGTTTACTATAATGTAATTACATATTTAAACTATACAATTTGATAATGCACATATTTACCAGTTAAGTAACCTCCACAATTTAAACACTAAGTAAGTGTATACTTCACTCCTCTAAAATTTCTTACAGGCTCCTTAACAGTCTCTCCTTCCCTTATGTTATGGTTTGGATGTGCAGTGCTTCCCACAGGCTCATGTGTTAGAAAATTTTTACCCCAGCTGGTGGCGCCGTTTTGAAAGCCTGTAGAATCTTTAACGTGATGCCTAGCTGCCAGAAGTGAGTCACTGAGTGGGGTGAGCCTGGGGATGTAGGGTCTGACCCTCTCTCCCCCTCTCTGCTTTCTGTTCTGGTGAGATGTGAACACCCAAGTGTGACAGACACACTCTGGCACGGAGCAACTTCTAGCATTCCTTTTGTAGCACGGTGGACTGTAGCCTCTCAAACGACTGCTCAAAACAAGCATCGTGTCTCATCAGGCCTTTGGTCAGGGCAATAAAGAAAAGGGACAAATACACCATTCTTTCCCCCCTTCCCTCATGATCTCAAGAAACCCCTGGCTTATTTCTGTTGATATATATTAGGAGAAGTAGGACAATTCAAAAAAACTATTCAGAATGCACAGTGGTGTACTTTGATGTGTCTAAAAATCATGATGGCAATATATGCATGCAGATGTTAGCCTTCTTTCAGAAGCCATCTGGAGAATGAAGGAATTAATTTTGCACGATAGGCCCTCTAGTGGTCCATGGAGAATGACAGGCCTTCCAGACAGAAAATATAGTGGATTGTTGTAAGAAAGTTGGATTGAACCTTCAACCTCTACACCCTAATAAAGCCAAAGTATTAGTTGTTGAAGTGCATAAGCAACACTTGATCTATCACCTTGGGACACAGCCAGATGAGTAGGCCTGGCATTGCTCTGTGTTGAAGCAGACTTATGAAAATCCAAAGTACATATATGGCAACTCGAATTTCAGCTGCATGGGCAAATTTGCAAATCCTTTTAACAGGGATCCCAAAAGACTTTTCACCATGCCGGTGTAAGTGACTACCCGTGTAAGTGACTACCTGGAATCATATATTTTTTTCTGGGAAGCCGCACTAGGAGAATAGGAATGCTGTACACTTGTGTGAAGAAATTGCTGTCTAAGAAGGGATGGGTTCAAATCGTCCCCCTCTCAGTTTCCCAAGTCACAGCTTCAAAGCACCCAAGTCAGTGCATTTTAAGGGATAGCCATTGTGGTGGTTTGAATGACGATGGCTCCCATAGGCTCATATATTTGAATGTTTGGTTCCCAGTTGGTGGACTGTTTGGGAAGGATTGGGAAGTGTGGCTTTATGGGAAGGAGGTATGTCACTAGGGGTTGGGGGGTTGGCTTTGAGGTTTCAAAAGCCCACTCTCTCTTTCTCTGTCTGAAGATCAGGCTGTAAACTCTGTTCAAGCTACCCTTCATGTTATTGCTTCAGCACCATAGCTTCCTGCCTCCTGCCATACTCTCCACCACAATGCTCATGTACTAACCCTCTGAAACTATAAGCAAGCCCCCAATTAAGTATGTACATTTATAAGTTGTCTTGGTTATATTATCCCTTCACAGCAATAGTTACTAATACAGTCACTTTTTTATTAGATATTTTCTTT
>NC_045030.1:135444073-135449943 GCF_008632895.1 Mastomys coucha | reverse complement strand
TGTTCCTCCTAAGGGGCTGCAAACCCTTCAGCTCCTTGGGTCCTTTCTCTAGCTCCTTCATTGGGGAAGCTGTACTCAGTCCAATGGATGGCTGAGAGCATCCACCTCTGTATTAGTCGGGTACAGGCAGAGCCTCTCAAGAGACAGCTCCTGTCAGCCCGCACTTGCTGGCATCCACAATAGTGTCTGGGTTTGGTGATTGTATATGGGATGGATCACCAGGTGGGGCAGTCTCTGGTTTGTCCTTCCTTCAGTCTCTGCTCCATACTTTGTCTCTGCAACTCCTTCCATGGGTATTTTGTTCACCCTTTTAAGAAGGAACGAAGTATCCCCACTTTGGCCTTCCTTCTTCTTGAGTTCCTTGTGTAATGTGGGTTGTTCTTCCTGTATTCCAAGCTTCTGGGCTAATATCCACTTAATCAGTGAGTGCATACCATGTGCGTTCTTTTGTGATTGGGTTACCTCACTCAGGATGATACTCTCCAGATCCATCCATTTCCCTAAGAATTTCATAAATTCATTGTTTTTAATAGCTGAGTAGTACTTCATTGTGTAGATGTACCACATTTTCTGTATCTATTCTTCTGTTGAGGGACATCTGGGTTGTTTCCAGCTTCTGGCTACTATAAATAAGGCTGCTATGAACATAGTGAAGCATGTGTCCTTAATACAGTCACTTACTCATGCAGCTAATATTTTGAAATATAAAACAGCATCCAAAAACACTACAATGTTGTATTTTACAAAATAAAATATATTACCTAATTAGGATGTATATGTTTAGAAACCAGTATGGTTGTGTATAGCTGTAGTATGAACACTCAGAGATAGTGGAAAGAAGATCATAAGTCTCTTTATACATTTTGTAGATCCATGGTTTAGATTACTGCGGTATATGTCTAAGGGCTGTACCTGCCTTTCTTTGTGGCTATATTTGTGGGTGTACAGGTGTGTATGAATGCATGATTATGTGGGTGGAGACCAGAGCTCAACTTTTGGATCCATACACTTTCTTAGATTTTGTTTGTTTGTGTGGGATTTTGAGACAGAGTCTCTCTATGTAGTCCTAGTTGTCTGGAACTCAATATGCAAACCAAGCTGACCTTGAACTCACAGAGATCCACCTTCTGACTTCCTTCCTAGTTCTGGGATTAAAGGCATGCATGAACATACTAGGCCCATCTTCCTGATTTTTCGAGACAAATTTTCTCTCTGGACTGGAGCTCATTGATTTGGTTGGTCTAGTTGGTCAGTAAGTCCCAGGAATCTACCTGTCACTGTGTCCAAAGTGCTGGGATTATGAGGACATGCCCTCTGTCTGGCTTTCTTCCTTCCTTCCTTCCTTCCTTCCTTCTTTTCTTCCTTCCCCCTTCACTTTCTTCCTTTCTTTCTTCCTTTCTTTCTTTCTTTCTTTCTTTATTATTATTTTATTCTTTATGACAGGATTACTCTATGTTGTCCTGGCTGTCCTGGAACTCACTTTGTAGATCAGGCAGACCTCAAACCTGCAGCCTGCTTCTGCCTTCCAAGGGCTCTAGGATTAAAGGTGTATTGCCACTAGTGCCCAGCACAACTCTGCCTGGCTATTTGTGAGGGTTCTGAGGATCAAACTCATGTCGTCATGAGTCACTTTAGCAACTGAACTTTCTCCCTAGATCAGTGTACCTTTTTTTTAAAAGAGCCATTCTATTTTTCTTAAAGTTTATAACTTTAAAGTTAATTAACTATAAAGTTAGTTTATTAACTTTAAGTTAGTGTGTAAATAATGTTTCATCTATGTACATGTGTACTATTATATTTTGTTTTCATTTGTTTCTCTCCCCACACTGTTCTCCCTTCTTCCAATTACTATTTGCTGCTGTTTGGCTTATTTTTCCATATGTTTCATGTCCTATTTCTCACCTCTCTTATGGTCACTTCTTACCCTTTCATGATTCCTTTTCAAGTTTCATGGCCTATTCAACCATGCTTACATGTGCATGTACTGATATTTAATTTTAAATCTAGGTTTTATACAGGTAAGTGAAAGCATGAAGTATTTGTCTTTCTGAGTCTGACTTATCTTGCTTGGTTTCCAGTTTCATCTATTTTCCTGCAAATGCCATGACTTCACCTTTCTTTACCAAAGAATCAGGCAAAACACTTCATAATATGTCAAACTCCACAGGGGACCCAAGATCTATAACCTTTCAACAGGGAGAATTCAAGTTATCAAAGACTTTGGAATTTCCTTAAAATAGTTTGGCAACCAACATCAAGATGCTGGAAAATTAGACAAGTGGTTTTCATTATATAATCTTTTATGTGTTTGGCTGCGAACTGCCCAGGGGACCTACTTAAAAATATTGCACAAAGTTTAGCCCTCACTCAACCCTACTAAATCAGAATATTTGCAATCCTCATTATCCCCAGGTTGCTGAATGGACCTGGCTGCATAGATAATAACTTGAGAATTGCTGAGTTGGCATGTTCTGAAGAGATTGGGTAAGGTTCAAGTATTTCACTTCATCCATGTTGGCTGCTTGCAATAACTTTTTCTTTCTCTCATCCCAGCACAATGGAAGTATCCACACTTATTTCTCAGTCTTCCTTTTTTTTTTTATCTTTTTATTGATTCCTTGTTTTCTCCACAACATGCAGCTCAGTCCCTCTCATCTCCCATCCTCGTATCTGCCCTTGCAACCTCCTCCTAAAATAAAACATACACATAAACAAACAACAACAACAACAACAGCAACGAAAGCAAAGTATAGAAAACATCTCATCATGGAAGCTGTAGTGTGTCACAGTGTGTCCCACAGTCTATCCTCTATCTACACATCTTCCCTTGCAAATGTTCATTATGAGTCATTCATCTGGTTCAAGATCTCTGGCTTCTGTGACACCATCAATATTGGATCTCATTAAGACTCCTTCCTGTTGTTACCCTGTGTCATGGAGATCCTGTGGCTTTGGGACAGCAGGACTAGCAGATTATGTAGACTATGGGGTGGACCAATTCAGGGCCCTGGACCTAGGCCTGGGCATAGCTGACCTTTCAGTCCACCAGCTCTCCCTTACCCATAGCACCAGGGTGAGCTCTCCAGCACTGCTATGGCTGGGTCACCCAATGCTACCATCTGCAAGAGGCAGGGTCAGCTCTCTTATTCTCATGCTCTCAGGGCTGGCTCATCCACAGCCATGCCTCCAGAGCCAGTTCCACTGTGCTGCCTAGTCAAGGTGCAGGACTCACTCTCCCAAGTGCTGCAGCTTGTGAGGGGCTGGGCCAGCTCTCCCAGTTTCTCACCCTCTGGTCTGGCTCACTAGTGCCTTCAACATCAAGGCCAGCTCCACTGTTTTGCACAGGTGAAATGTAGGGGCCACTCTCCCAAGTGCTCCAGCCATTGGGGATAGGTAGGCTACCTCTCCTGTTCTGGTGCCCCAAAGGCCACCTCTCCTTGCTCCTGCAGGGGGTGAGGGGGTGAGAAGGTGAGGGGAAGGGCATCTTCCCCACAGCTACACCACCTCACAATTGATGAGTGGCAGGGCCAGCTCTCCAGCACTCTCACCCTTGGGGGGCTGGCTCACCAGGGCAAGCTCTACTGTGCTGCCCAGACACTCCGGCCTGCTCTCCAGAGTGTTGCAGCTGGTGATGGACAGGACCATCTCACTACTTCCATGACCTCCTTGTCAGTTCTCTAGACTGCCCCAGGTATCGAGTGGTGGAGGGGGGGCATCAACCCCACACCCACACCATCTCACAGTAGATGAGTGGTGGAGCACCCTCTCCCACCAGGCTCAGCTCTGCTGTGGTGTTCTGGCAAGGTGCAAGGCCCACCCTCCTAAAGTGTTGCACCCTATGAGGGGCTAGGCCAGCTCTCCCACTTTCACACTTGTGGGACTGGCTCACAAGTGCCTTCAACCTCAGGGCTGGTGATAGGCAGGACTAGCTCTCTTGAGCTCATGACTCTGTGGTCAGCTTCCCTGAATGCAGAATGTGGGGAGGTGGGGAGCCTGTTCCACCCCACAGCAGATGAGTGGCGGGGTCAAGTCTCCTACACTCATGACTTTTGAGCCAGCACACCCACATCCCTGCCACTCAGGAGCAGTTCCACTATGCTGCCTGAGAGAGGTGCCCGGTCCACTCGAGTGCTGCTGTGGCTGAGAGATGGAGTCAGCTCTCTAGAGCACCACATGGTCCGTGGTGGCTGCCTTGACCAGGAACATCTCTGTGTTATCTAGTGGTAATATGAGCCACAGCATCTGCACAAGCCCCTGCAACTTCATAGCCATAGGCTCAGACATGGCCCTCAGTGGCTGCTCAGGCTGGGACTTCACAGTGGCCCCAGATGGCGGGCCTGGCCACTAAGAACAGGCTATTCCTCTGTACCTTCGAGTCTCCAGTTCCATCTCTATATGCTCAAACTACTCCACTTCTCTTTCTCTCCCATCTGACTACCACAAACTCGCACATTGTGGTGGCTCCCACTACACACTGGCTATGTGGCTGGTGACATCTCCATTCATGCTGCATGTTGTGGCAGCAAGTAGGTGTGTGTGGCAGCATGTGCTGTGCACTGAAGGACAGGTCTGTGTGTAGCATGGAAGTCTGCAGGTCTCTATCTGTCTTCCTCCTATGATGCTCTGCCTGGATTTAATTTGATTAGATTTTTATGAGTCTTAGGCATAAGACAGTTTTGGACACCATGCTAGGCATCAATCAAACTAAGATGCACAAAGGCCTGCCATCTGCTCTGACCCTGACTGATATAAGAACACCACCACCAACAACAAGGTGTCTCTTTGCACACTGACAGAGAGATTTCTCAGTCTTCTATACAGCCATCTCTCTTTCCCTTCTTTGTTTCTCAGCCTAGTACTTTAGATCCATTAGCAACCATTCCTAGCGAGTTACGTGAGGAGCTAAGTGACCTAGGTCCCATTGACCATTCTACTATTCATTTTGTGATGTTGAGCAGGCCTTTTCCCCTCTTTATACCTTGGATTTCTCATTTATAAAACGGAGGGTGGTACCAGATCATCATGTAAAAGCACTTCAACTTCACTGCTCTTTCTAATTATCCAAATGGTAGCTGCACATACACACTTGAAATCCCAGCACTTAGAATGCTAAGGCTAGAAGAGTGTCACATGACTTCCAGGCCAGCTTGATCTGAGAGTGAAACTGTTTCCTCAAACTGAAAAAGAGAATACTAAAAATTATTCTGCAAGTATGGCATGAGATCCAAAAGTAGCAAACCCCCAGAGTGTTTACTGGAAAAACACATCTGGCCTGGAGGTATCCCGGTGGTCTACCACTTGTTTTTTTGCAAGGCTGTGGGTTCAATTCCCAGCACTGGTAAGAGTGAGCAAAACAGAAATGACACGAAAAGCACTCCATCATCTATTGATGGATGAATGAAAAAAATAGTGGAGGTTGGGCATAGCAGCACACATAATAATCCCAGCACTCTGGGAGGCCGAGGTACAAATACTACATGTGTGATTCCAGCCTAAACTACGTAGAGGTCTTTTGTTTTGTTGCTGTTGTTGTTGTTTTTGTTGTTGTTGTTGTTGGGGTTTTTTGTTGTTGATTTGGTTTGGTTTTTTTTCTTTGTTGTTTGTTTGTTTGTTTTGAGATAGGGTCTCATGGAGCCCAGGATAGCTCTGAACTACCTATATAACTAAGGATGACCTAGAATGTAAGCTCTTCCTGCCCCCACCTCCCAGGTATAGGACCATAGGAATGTAAGAGTGTATTCAGTGATAGAGATGCATATATCTTCATGCATGCCAGGCAAGCACTGTACCACTTGAGCTACATCTACATTATCACCCTCGGATTTTTAAGAGAGCATCTATGTAGCTCGAGCTGTTTTAAACTTCCTTTT
>NC_045030.1:135442911-135444063 GCF_008632895.1 Mastomys coucha | reverse complement strand
CTCAGAGAACTGGGATTACTACTGTGCACAGCCATGCACACCTCCTGCTGCCCCACTTAAAAAGAAGGGAATCATGTCTCATGCTAGAACATGTCCCATTCAGTCTGTATTATTCTACTCATATGAAGTATCTAGTCAAGAATAAAGTAGACAGGCTGTTGTGAAGGACTGAGGAAAAGAGACAGAAAAAATGAACCTCAACTTTCACTTTTGCAAGATGGAAAACATCAAGAGATCTGTCGCCAACAACATGATTATACTTAATACCAATGATCTGTGTGCATAAAAACAGCTAAAATGGACAACATAATGCTATGGTGTTTTTTTTTAGGTGCTCAGGTTCAAACTCAGAGCTTTATATGCCCTACCCTTGCTACATTTCCAGCCCCTACCTAATGTTATAGGCTCCGTGTATGTGTGTGTGTGTGTGTGTGTGTGTGTGTGTGTGTGTGTGTTGGTATGCTAGCACATACATGTGAGTGCAAGAGCATGCATGAAGAAGTCAGAGGACAATTTTCAGGAGTCATTTTTTTCCCTTCCACAGTGGTTTTCTGCAGATCAAACTAAGGTTATCAGGTTTACGTGGCAAGCACTTTTACCTGTTCAGCCATTTCACTGCCTTGTAGTGTGTGTGTGTGTGTGTCTGTATGATGTTTTTATGTATTAGCAACTTTTTAAATAATAATGACTATAAATAAAATACAATAACTACTTTCAAAAAGAAGGGAGAGGATCAGACAACATAAGCTAGGAAAATGTCATCAGGAAACAAGTTATTTTGTAAGCTAATTTAAAACATAGAATTTTAATTGACAAATCATGATGTGTTTTTGATGTACTGGGCCAGGAGTGTGAAATAAATAAAGTGGTTTGCATATCTATAATCTTCCCTGTGCACTGCTCTGCAGTGAGAACAGTTACCAGTTCTCTCATGATTTGCAGGCACATGGGATATGAGTGGCTTAATTACCTTGTTGTTGCTGTGATGAAATATCTGATGGTAGCAACCTAAGGGTTTGTATTGGTTCATTTTCAGAGAGCTCTCTCTATCAGTGAAGGGAGGGTTGACTGCCAGAGCAGCTTCATAGCACAGAGTGTAACAGGACACAGAGAACTAGGCCAGAACCTGGGTTGATCCATTATCTTTAAAGG
>NC_045030.1:135429158-135442901 GCF_008632895.1 Mastomys coucha | reverse complement strand
AAGTGCTGGGATTATAGGTGTGCGCCACCACCGCCTGGTGAGGGTCTGCTTTTGTGGACCAAACTCCATATCCTAAAAGCTCTGCAGGCCTCAAAACAGAGCCAAAGGCTGGGGGCTGGATGTTCAAAACACAGACATGTAGGGATACTTCAAGTTCAGCTGTGACAATGATAACTGTATTCTATAGGCAATAGATATGCCTCTGAAACACATTGTTGTCATTTAAATCCATCTTTTTAAAAATATATATTTATTTTATGTATGTAAGTTCACTGTAGCTGTTTTCAGACACACCAGAAGAGGACATTGGATCCCATTACAGATGGCTGTGAGCCACCATGTGGTTGCTGGGAATTGAACTCAGGACCTCTGGAAGAGCAGTCAGTGATCTTAACTACTCTCCAGCCCCTAAATCAATCTTTAAAAATCTTTGATCCACTCTCCTCCAGCCCCCAATATCATCATCATTCTATGGTCTATTCCTGTTACTTGACAGTGTGGGTGTGTTTTTGGTTTTCTTTTTTTAAATTGGATACTTTATTTATTTACATTTCAAATGTTATCCCCCTTTCCCGATTTCACCTCCAGAAACCCCCATCCCATCCCTCCTCCTCCTGCTTCTATGAGGGTGTGCACCACCTACCCACTCCCACCTCACCACCCTTGAATTCCCCTACACCTGGGCATTAAGCCAAGGATCCCTTCTCCCACTGGTACCAAACAAGGCCATCCTCTGCTACATTTGCAGCTGGAGCCATAGATCCCTCCATGTGTACTCCTTGGTTAGTGGTTTAGTGCCTGGGAGCTCCCAAGGGGGCGGGGGGAGTCTGGTTGGTTGATATTGTTCTTCTTCCTATGGGGTTGCAAAACCCTTCAGCTCCTTCAGTCCTTTCTCTACCTCCTCCATTGGGGACTCTGTAATGGTTGTGAGCCACCATGTGGTTGCTGGGAGTTGAACTCAGGACCTCTGGAAGTGAATGCAGTCAGTACTCTTAATCACTGAGCCATCACACCAGCCCCTGTACTTTGTTTTTCAAAACAATAAAAAGTGTTGTCCTGAAGTCTGTGCCAGAGTCCCTGAAGCTGAATTTTAAGGGTGGGGTCTGTGAATGAGCACTTTAACAAGTTCTCCACATGTTTTTTTTTTCCACCTGTTTGAAAGTCACCAGCAACACCATTTCCTAAATCCTGTCTTCATTTGCAATGAGGTCGATGTCATGATCTTTGATTCTCCTTTCCTCAAGCCTATTTCTGCGAAGTTACTGCCTGTGTTTAGAGAATGGAAAGTGAATTCAGGATTCGCTGAAGCAGGAAGGGATCTGAAAGGTAAATGCACTACAAATGACAGTTATTTGGACCATTGCTAAGCCAAACAGATGCCTCTGGGTTCTGAACAGTTTTGGCTTACCCAGGACTCTGATACTCTCCATTAGAGTGAGTAACTGGAAGCTGGCTATGTGTATGCTTACAGAAATTACATTAAATTGTTCACATTAGATACATCTCAACGGCTGATGCTCTCAGTAAGGAGCAGTGGTAAGAATATTAATGAGTGCTTTCTCTGGAATGAGAATTTGTAACTTATAAACAACCACAAACGGCTGTTGTTTTCATTGTCACAAATTAGGGAGCTACTGAGAAGGAGCTTGTATTATTTAAATTCAGTGTTAGACAAGGCAGTGGAATACTACCTTACATGAACTGAGCCATTACCATGTACCGAGCACAGGGCTCAATATTTTTCACAGAGGATCCCAGTTCTGAATCTGGGCCTGTGGACAGGTGTGGTTCTTACCCTATCTTTGCCTATGGTAAATGAGGCTCAAAGGACCTAAAGAACTTGCCTGAGAGACTAGTGCTGGTTCTGAAAACCCAGTCTTTGACTTTTTAAAAATACCTACAAATATAATTGCATATATTTATGGTGTACAATTTGGGAAGATGATGTCAAACAAATGAATATATTCATTATCTCAACTATATTTTAACATTTGGTGGTGAAAATAATTTTGAGATTTACTCTCAGTGATATCGACATCTAGAGTACTAATTTATGAACTATGTACATCGTTATGAGGTCATGTGTTTGTGTCTTGTTTCCATGAGTAACCAACCCCAATCTTGGGGTGCCAACTTTGTCTCTCTCTGTCATCTTGCTAACTAACTTTCTGACTTTAGAGCCTACCCTCTGCCACAACTCCTAAGACTAGAAGCCTGCCTGTCTCTTTCCTGATCCCATTCCCTGCTGTCCAGTCTCCGTCCTCTTTTGGATGCTCCTACTTATGTGCTTTATGGAATGGATAATTTGCTACTTCTGCAGACTCCTCTCATACAGATGGCCTGCCAGGACCATGGGTGATGTGTCCCTCTCCTCTCTCCACACCATGCTTTTCCCTCTGGTCTGGGCTTCTTAGTGATTTTACCTCTGTTGTTATCACATCATTGCCTGTTGTGATTCCTTACATTTTCATGTTCAAATATTAGCTAAGTTCCAGCCTTTATATATGTTTAGTTTGTTTGTTTGTTTGTTTGTTTGTTTAGACAAGGTCTCACTATGCAGCTCTGGCTGGCCTGGAACTTGCTATCTAGACCAGGCTGGCTTCAAAAACTCAAAGAGATCTGCCTCTCTCTCTATTTCCCAAGTGCTGGGCTTAAAGGTGTGAGTCACTATGCTAAATATGCTTAATGATAGCAGAAAACCCTTCCCTAATAGAATCTCCTGGCTCCAAACCTGCTTGATACACATAGGTATGTAATATTAACGTTAGAATAGACCTTCAATATTGTTTAGTTCAAGCTATTTTATTTTATATATGGAAAACTAAGGTATGGAATGAACAAGTATTATGCCCAAGGTAAAAAGAAGATTAATAGCAGAACATACTTAAGAATATAAGGTTACTATACTATCTTCCAATGTAATCACAGGTTTAGGGAATCCTGGCACTTACAGTTCTTGGGACTATAGAGCAAATGTGAAGGTGATATATCTTTCTGAAAGAAAGTACTGAGGTCTAAAAACAAGAGGCCATTAGACTGGCCTCAACACCAGCTGGAAGTCAACACCTAACAGTCCAAAAGAGAATGTCATGAGGTAACATCAGAAGGAATGCAGAATCAAGAAGCCCCAAATCCAGAAAGGGCTCAGGGAATGCTGTTTTGGTTTCTTTGGAAACCAGGTGCTGAGCAAGGTAGGGATGAAAGAGATTGCAATGAGACTTAAAACCAAGGATGAGTAAGAGTGGGTGAGAGGGAAGTGGGCACGGAGAGACTATTCTGCCTTCAATTGTGCCAGTAAAGGAGCAGGGAGAGATCAGGGAGCTTAGGCAAGAAAGGCCTCAGACTCTGATACAGCCATGAGAAACTTGAGCCAGTCTAGTGAGAAGCTTCAAACACAAAGATAGCTCACAGGAATCTCCTGCATAGATCAAAAATAACGCTGTGTTTTCACTTTTAATGTATCCAGCCCTCATCTTGAGATAGACTAGGAAGTAGTCTCAGTTGTAAGGATAAGGCAGATGTAAAGATGCTATTAGTTGAAGGCTGTCACCAAATTGAAGTCTTTGTGACAAGCATTCTCCCCCCTGCAACCCTACTCTGCCTTTGTTTTCGTTTTTTGTTTTTTGTTTGTTCCCCTGTATAGCCCTGGCTGTCCCAAAACATGATCAGTAGATCAGGCTAGTGTAGGCATATTTTTTTTCTCAATCTACTTTAATAAATGTTCATCCTCCTCTCTAGCTCACAACCCAGAGGTAGTGGAAAAGAAAAGTTATTAGGACACAGGGGAAGTAGACCTGTTTAGAAATCATTCTTTGAGGGAAATCCCATCTGTATTGTTAGGATATCAGCAGTTAAGTTTACATAAATCAGCAGCGGCAGCTCAATCCACTTGCAAACACCATTCACTAATCAGCAAGGACAGGTCCATTCAAAAGAAGCTGTAAGGCTCTGCTGTATGCTGTTTGGAAGTAGTTCCTTGGAGCGATTTCAATCTCCAATTGTCGGGATACCAGCAGTCCAGATCAGTAGTGGCAGGAGAGCAAACACGAATCAGCAGTGGTGGCACGACCTAGCAAAAACAGCCAAGCCTCCAATGAATCTGCAGGAGTCAACAGGAGGCAAGTAGGACTAGCAGGGATGCTAGGACAAGTCCTCTGCTGAGCATCTCTCAAGGAATTGAAGATCAATAAAGACACAGACCAGTGAAGTTTTCCAAAGCTACCTATGCAAACCTCCTAGCCCCTCCCCATCACTGTCTGTTGTGTCCTATTTATACTCCCTACATCTGTCTTAGCAAAACTCCACATGAGTCTGTATCAGCTGAAATATCCAGAAACTTCCATTTTACGCTGCCAATTGGCCAAAGTCTGTGGAAGCAGCAAGAAAGTTCCAGAACACCATCAGAAGTTTTTTGGTGTGTTTCTTTCTATGAAGTCATAACAAGTGATTACCAGTAAGGAATGACAAAGTGGGCCAATACCATCCAGTGTCATCCATTGTCTTTCAGGTTATATTTCTTCTTAACATCATGAATCCTTTCACATGTTTGCTATAGTAAAACATCCTTTCACCTGAGTCTGCTTTAGCAAAACATCTCACCTGTGTACCCCAGCAAAACATCAATTGATATAACTGACTTTTCAAAGAAACCAGAAGTTTCCATTTCAGGGTAGCCTCAAACTTACAGAGATCTCCCTGCTTCTGCTTCCCAAGTGTTGGGATTAAAGGCACACACTGCTACTGCCACCATCACCACCTGGTTTGACAAGTATTCTTTTAAACGGACCGAGTAGCCCACTGGTGTTGCTGCCACTTACAAGTCCCTAAAATCTCGTTGAAACAACTCTAACATTGAATGGGGTATAATGAAACAGAGAGCTTACTCCAAATCATCCTTTTTTTTTTTTTTAACTTTTATTGCATTATGATGAGAAAAGTTACATGATTTCAATTTATCTGAATTTGTTAACATTTAAAAGCATATATTTTTTTAAATTATAACTGTATTTATAGTGATTTTGTATATTTTTGGTTAAATGTTACCATAAACAGTGGAATCTACAAAAACAAATCAGAAAGCCAACAGTACTATTTAAGGCTGGACTTCAAAGTCTTCAAGAGAGGAATAAATCAGGGCAGTCATCATTGCACTTAAAACTTGAGACAATTCACCAAGTGAATCCTGGCTGATGCGGTGACCGTCTTATTTGTGAAGGCCCCCCAGGATCCACTTGAAGAGAACACCATCAAAAGGGGAAGAGCATTTATGGAGCCACCACAATGCTCCAGACACTGGAAGAAACCAGGGAGAAAGCCTTCCCATATGATTTCAGAGGCAATCCCAAGCAGGGTATTTCAGCAGATAAATAAGTAGAAATAACAAGATAGCATTGAACCAAGAGACATTTCAGGATACGCTAAGGAAAATAACGCCCATTAAACTTCTCAGGCTAATCACCGCAGCATTACACCATATAATGTTGTTGGGGCTATTAGTATTAATAATAGTCATCATCATTTATTATGAGGGCAGCATAGAGGGCAGTTTTGCAGCAATGGGGAGATGAGCAAATAGACTTGAAAGCAAAACTCCATCAAAGAAAGGGAGAGACAGAAATGAAGTGAACCATTTTTTTCTACTTGTCCATTTTCACCAGGATGATGTGGCTGGCAGAATGGAGAAGGTGCTCTGTGGCCAATGTTCTGAGCATCAGTAAAGTTCTACTATGTGTTGCGACACATACTAAATCCTGGTGCTATCCCTTAAAAACAACTGTATTCTCTAGAGGCAGAGGTTAGGACAGTGGGACATTTCTTCCTGGCTGTAACCTAGGCACAAGTGTTTCAGAGAATGGCAGTTGTGAGCAAATGTGGACCTGCCAGATGTCCTCACAGACTGTTTTGCAGTCAATTGTGCCTTACAGTAGAGCAGATCTCCTCTGTATTCTCTTAGTGTGGAGTTACAAACTGTGAAATAGCTAAAACAAACTTGACAAAGGCAGAGTGGGAGGATATGAACTACTTGATGTTTGACTATATAATTTCTTTATATTTACTATATAATTTCTTTAGTATGTAATTATAGTAATTAAGAGAATATATTGGTGGAAGGGATAGAACATGGATCACTAGATCAGAATTAAGGCAAAAGAATAGAAGAGAAAACCCAGAAATAGACTCACACAAGTACCCCCAACTGATTTTCCATGAAGATGCTAAGGCAAAATGAGCATTCTCATACCATCTGTCCAAACAACCTCAGGCTGGATCACAGATTTCCCTGGACATTGTCAAACTATAAAGAATTTAGAAAAAGAAGGAGAGAAAGAAAGAAAGAACGAAAGAAAGAAAGAACCAAAATAGAAAATCTTTTGATTCAGTAAAACTTGTTAGAGTTAGCCCCATAAGTATGGACCATAAAAGGAAAAATAGACAGTTTGGACCTCATCAAAGATTTGAAAACTTTCATTCCATGAAAGTTCAAATGAATAAAATGAAAAGCTATGCTTTGAATATAAAGCAATATGGACAAAGCACATAGCCAACAAACATAACTCAAAATGGAACATTAAATAATCCAGTGTGTGTGTGGGGGGGTGGTGAGATGGCTCAATGGGTAATGGCCCTTGCCACCAAGTTTAACAACCTGAGTTCCATCTCAGGGACCCACATGATTGAAGGAGAGAACCAACTCCCACAAGTTGGTCTCTGACCTCCACATGCACATCACAGCATGTGAACACTAAAATTCTCTCTCTCTTTCTCTCTCTCTCTCTCTCTGATGCACACACATGCAAATTCTTGACAAATAAATAATACATTAATAATTTTTGAAAAAGTAAAACTTCAGTTCGAAAATGGGTATATTTTCATGTGTTTATTCCACGACTATATATATATATATATATATATTTGGCAGAATTTCTGCAATCCCAGAAGAAGGAGCATGAGGTCAAGGCTATCCTCAGCTACACAGTGAGTTTGTGACCATCCTGGGATGCATGAAACACTGTGTTTGTGACACTTACTAGATGATTAGGAGTGGTGAAGGAAAGGAAAATGTGCTAACAGAAGCCTAGATTGTCCAGGGCCTAGTTATCCATACAAGGAGCGTATGATTCTGTGTAAACCTATTGGGAAGCCATTGGAGAAGAGCCATATGTACTGGCTTATATTTTAGTAAATCATTATAGTTGATGAAGCCAAGAGTGGGAATAGGGAGACCAGTAAAGAAATCACTATAGTAGACTAATGTGTCTCTCACTGCGGATGTCACTACAATAAGACATTCTAGAATTTAAATAGGAAGTGAGTGACATATAAAAATGTGGGTGGACAAAGGACATATTTTGGAAGTAGAGCTAACAGAAACTCATTAGGTGGACATATGACTGTGGAATTCTTAGTCCAGAGAATTTTCAAAAATGGAGCCAATTCTCCACAACACACACACAGAGAGAGAGAGAGAGAGAGAGAGAGAGAGAGAGAGAGAGAGAGAGAGAGACACACATGCACACACACACACACAAAGACACACACACAGACAAACAGACACACAGACACACACTTGAGTTATTCTTCTAGACCCATTGGAGTACACGTTAGACGTAGAGGCTGGCTGGGTGCTTAGTTCGACGGCAGAACACTTGCCTAGCACATGTGAGATCCCGGTTTCAGTCTTTAGCACCAAAACAGCAAAATCAAACAAACAAATCACAGAAGTACAGGCCAGTTACATGTCAACTGTACAGTCGGCCTATCACGTAGGTCTGGTAGTAAGAAATCTGTTATCCCACCTTTAGAAAATAGAAGTTTCTTCTTGAGGAAGAGGGGAGTGCAATGGAACACAGGGAACCTGAATCCAAGAGGGTGTAGGAGGGGAGGAGGGGGGAGAGAAGGAGTACCAACAAAGACAAATTATACTTGAAGACACGATAATGAAACCTAATATTTTGTATGCTAATTTTTAAAAATTAACAATAAAAACGAAGACATTAGAAATCTCAGGCCATGTAAAATTTAAAAATAAAATTAGAAACTTGTGGGAAACAAATTAGAAAAAAATAAGTTAACTTCCCGGTGGTGTGATTCTGGTGGGCAAAGCATGGGCTAAATGTTAAACCCAGCGAAGCATCTTTGAGTGGCATAAACTCTGGGCTGCTGCAGCCATGTTGCTAACAGGTAGCCACGGCCCTGCCTGTCATTGCTGCTCAGCAACCACTAGGGGGCGGGCAACTACAGAAATTCTGCCTTCCCTTGCCTTTTTCTGGGAGTGGCTGATGTTGTGGCCAGGAGACATGGTGAAATGTGTTAGTTTCGAGGAGACTCCTGGGCTTAGAGGACCTGAGACTCTGTGGATCATGAATCTCACGGAGACTTTGAAGCCAGTTGCTAGACCATTCCATTGGCAAAAATAACTTATATTTAAACAAACTTCCAGGTTTGATCATTCTGTATCTCATTTCTCCCTTTTTTGAAAAAAAGATTATTTTTTTAAAGTGTGTGTGTGGGAGGACATGTGAGCATAGGTGCCCTCAGAGGCCAGGGGAAGATTGTATGTGACTGAGTGTAGGTGTCCTTAGAGGCCAGAAAAAGGCATTAGCTCCCCTAGAGCTGGAGTTCAGGTGCTTGTGAGCTGCCAGACCTGGGTCCTTGGAACTGAATTCAGTTTCTTTGCAAAAGCAGCAAGCATTTTAGCTGTGGAGCCATCTCTCCATCCCCAGTGGGATATTCTCAAAGCATTTTAGGGAGGACAACAGCAGCAGCAGCATCAACAACTCTCCAGGTCACCCTGGGACAACTGTATCTTTTTTTTAAAGATTTTTTTTTCTTTTCATTTTTTCAATTAGATATTTTCTTTATTTGCATGTCATATGATTTCTCCTTTCCCAGTTTCCCCTCCAAAAAACAAACAAACAAACAAAAACAAAAACAACAAGAACAAACCCCTGTTGCCTCCCCCTCCCCATGCTTGCCACCCCACCCTCTCCCACTTATTGGCCCTGGCATTCCCCTACACTGGGGCACAGAACCTTCACAGGGCCAAGGGCCTCTCCTCCTATTGATGATCAAATTGCAATCCTCTACTATACACATGCTGCTGGAGCCATGAGTCCCCCCACGTGTACTCTTTGGTTGGTGGTTGAGATATTTTCTTTATTTACATGTACAATCAGACCCCTCTATGTGCAGTCCTTGGTTGGTGGTTGAGACCCTGGGAGCTCCGAGGGTACTAGTTAGTTCATATTGTTGTTCATCCTAAGGGGCTGCAAACCCTTCAGCTCCATTGGTTCTTTCTCTAACTCCTTCACTGGGGACCCTGTACTCAGTTCAATAGATGTCTGTGAGCCTCTACATCTGTATTAGTCAGGTACTGTCAGAGCCATCATGGTCTTGATTACTGTTGTGCTAGCATAAGATCAGAGTGTCATTTTATACCATTCCCTGAGAGTCCCTGGAACTCCGTGTTTCCTGTTTCATTATATCTGAGCACTTTCAAGTTAGTGAGTTCTCTTATTAATTTCACTGGAGGCAGCACGAATGGAGATGAAGGTACAGGCCAAGTTGGTGATTGTGAGAATATTAGGGCAGCCTCCATCCATGCTTGGTTCCAGTGCACTGGGCATTGCTTCGGAATGGATAACAGGCAGCCTCTGGGCTTCCTCGCCTTATGGAGAAGGTCAGCCCAATCCAAGACTAACGGAGTGGCATGTGAGAGACTATGTTAATTTCCAGGTGGAAGGGCCTAGCGGTAATAGAGTATGGCAGAAGAGACAGAAGGGCCAGGCGGGGGTGGTACACACCTTTAATCCCAGCACTCCGGAGTCAGAGGCAAGAGAATCTTACAATCTTGGAGGCCAGCCTGGTCTACAGAGCAATGTCCAGGATACCCAGAGCTCCACAGAAAAAGAAATCCTGTCTCAAAACAAACAAATAAACAAACAACAACAAAAAAAACAAAACTAAAATCAAAAACCCCAAAGAAGGAGGAGGAGGAGGAGAAAGAGGAGGAGGACATGAAGCATCATGAGCCCATATGTGGAGACAGAAAGCAAAAACCATAAATGAATGGGTAATAAGATCCTTAAGCAAAGCAGATGGAGGCAAATCAAGAACATGGGCATCCAGGTCCCCAGCTGGGCTATTTTTGCTTGTGTTTCTCTGGACAATCTGAGCCAGATCGTAGAGCCAGGATGAAGGGAGGGAAAAGTGGTGAGGCCCTCTGAACTCTAGGCTAAAAGTCTGTTTCAGTCCAGACTGCAGTGCTAGATTTTCCTCTCAAGATGTTCTGCAAACATTGGTCAAATAAATGTATAGGGGAGAGTAGCCTGGTACCCTGCACATTTTCCTTAGGAGCATGCATGTGTTCCACTCCTCCGACATTGGCTTTATGTCTAGTACGGCTGCACACTTCTTGGGAGGCCTGATTTTCCAAAAGTGGGCAACATTTGCTGGTCATACATCTCTATTCTGGAACAAGACAATTTGAGAAAACTTAAGAGGAGAGGGCTGTGGGCTGGAGACAGGAGTATGACCTGTCTAGAAGTATTATATGCATAGAATGACATTTATTAATGTTAATTACTAATGTCAATCAAATGTGCCTATGGATTGATGTGTTAGATTTTGTGTTGCCCCTAGTTCATCTTTTCTCATAGTATCAAGGAATATCTGGGGACCTTGCTCTTGCTGAATACACTCTTCCCCAGTGAGTAGCATGAGAAGTCACAAAGGGGGTAAAGTGGCTGGTGAGAATTTCCTGCTCCCTGCCTCAAAGGACCAAGGGTAAAGAGTGACTATTTTTGCAATGAAGCTCATTTTGGTAGGCTTTTCTTTTCTGTGATGTTGAAAACGCTGGCTAATCTTCTTAAATGGTTTATCTCGGTCTGAGTTCATCTTCCTTCCCCTTTCCGAAGGGGCCTGTTCAAGTTCCCTTAAGCATAGCTGACTCTTAAGAAGTCCTCAGACAGCAGGCGCCATATTTACTTCAAAAAGAGGATCAACTAGGGATAAGGAAACTACCCAGTATTCATTGATTCTGCTTATCAGAGATAGATGCAAAGCAACCTGTGCTCCTCAATCCAAGGTCAGACATCAATGTCTTGAGGCCATATGTCCATAACTGACATGATACTTAGGTGAGTCTGTCTGACTAGGTTCCCCCTTTAGCCTAAGAAAAGCCAGACAAGTCCTTTGGTACTCACTGATAACACAATTAGTGAGAAACAGATGTGGTATCCAAACAGTCTTTGACTACAAACCTGGTCCTTATAGGATGGGCTTATGAGCAAAGGAACAGCAGACATCTGATTTATGGTCATTGATGGCGCAATGGTGGAAATTCAAGACTCTTGACATTGCAGGCTGTGTGTGCTGAGGAGGTGTGGGATGAGATGTGAAGTATACATAATATATAAAACTGATCATTTGAGCCACCTGAAATGTATAGTCCATTGAAATTAAGTGTATCCACAAAGTCATTTAACTGTCACCACTTTCTGTCTTTCAGATTTTGTTGTCTTTCCCAATAGAGACCAGGGACAGCTAATTGGTTTTGAAGTCAGGTTCTGACACTTAGAAGCTCTGTAAGTTTGTATACATTCCTTAGTCTTTCAGGACCTCAATGTCATTTATAAGATGAAAATGATAATATGGCTTGTCTGGTATGATTGTATGTGTATAATAATATTTCTTAAAATTAATGGACCAGTAAGCAGGAGGGGGTGGGATGGTAAGCAGAAGGAGGGGGAGGGAGCAGGAGATTGTTTTAGTTTTAGGTTTATTTTATTTTATTCTATTTTTTTCTTTTTTCTTTTTCTTTTTCTTTTCTTTTTGGAGGGGAACCTGGGAAAGGAGATGTTGTAAATAAAGAAAACATCTAATAAAAAATTAATTACTAAGAAATTAGTAATTGCTAATCACTGGGCCAGTCTATTAACATGTTAGTTTTTGTGTTGCTGTGAGCAAAATACCTGGAAGAAACTACTTAAGGGAGGAAAAGTTTCTTTGAGCTCCTGGCTTTGAGGATTTCCGTGCTTAGACTTGGATGACTCTGATTACAGAGCCGTGGTGAGACAGAGCATTCTGGTGGCATAATAGACAGAAAGCACAGTGATGTCTTTAGTGGCCTGTATCCTCTACCTAGGCCCCACTTCCTAAAGTTTCCAAATAAAACTTCCTAAAATAGTACCACTTGGGGGACCAAAATATTCATCACATGAACCAGGAGAAGGCATTTCACATTCAATCCATAACACATGTATTGAGCCCCTATTCCGTGTACAGTTGTGGCAAGTCTCAGGGGACAAGAAACGTGACCTCGGAGTTTGCATTTGCAAGGCTGTGAAAAGTCAGTAAGATGAGAATGTCCAGTGCCTGCCATACACCATTTCCCCCCACAAATACAGGCCAGCTCATCCTTATCATTGTTGCTGTGTAACAGAATGGGAAATTCATGACTCCTAAGCGTCTCCTGTAACACTAGGTTATTCTTTCTCCGACAATATAATGAACATTAGAAATAATGATTAAAATTCTGCTCCCGCCTCTAAGTACAAGAAAGAGGCAAACAACCTCATTGATGTATACATAACTAAGCATATCTGCCCACCTCCTAGAAAACATCAGCCTGTTTACATGTCTATAAAATATCCACTTTCTTTCCTTTGTTTATTGCAGGTCCAGGGTTGAAGAGTGCCAAAAATAACTAAGTCAACTTCCTATTTCTGAGGAAGGGGCAGGAAAATCTCTTTCAGCTGCTTTCCAAGGCTACTCATTCCTCCTCAGTGCTGTTCACCACTGCCAGCATCCTTCCTGGCAATGATGATTATGCCAAGGGGAAGAAAGGAGAAACAGGGTGCCATTCTACTCTGCCTGTCCTGCTACTGCTGGAGTCCCCCAACTTTTCTTCCCTCTTACAGTGTTAGCTTCTAGCTTCAGATGCTCAAGGGCAGAGAAGAAAAGAGGGGAGTGGGACACAATGGGAGAGAGTGGGAGATGGCTATGGTCCCAGTTTCTTGCTTATTTCTCAGTCCTCAGTAGGGCTTCTCCTACAAATCCATAAATAAATCTAGATCCCAGCAACCTCTCACCAGTAATTCATAACCTTAATTCATGGGGCTCCCTATCATTATGTGCCACCCTGCCCTGTTTGAATTAGAAGAGTTGTGGTTCAGTTCCAAGCGCTTCTAACAAGTTTCCTCTGTTTCTGACATCAAGGAGAGCCAGGGTGTTTCTTCAAGTTTTTAGTACTCTGGTCCAGCAGGAAGGACGGATACCATTGTTAGCTGACAACACACACTTTCTGACATCCCTGCTTTCTTCAGTAGTTTCTTGTCCTCAAGTCATTCTGTGTCATTTCCTGCTACCGTCTATCTCACATTCCTTGGTTTTCTTGGTTTTGTTAAAGCTCTCCATGCCAACGCTAGCTTCCTTTTTGTGGTCCTCACTCTTTCCAGTGTGGCCGTCTGCAGACAGCATTTCAAAAGGCTTTTCACAGTCATTCACAATAGTATCTGAACTCCTCCCACCAGGTGAGTCGATTTCTGACTCATATAGCTAGTCCTTGCTTCACCTTTACATAGGAAACCCTCCTCAAGCTCTCAATCCAAATTGATAAGCATTTTCTATTAAAAACATGGGTAGGTGTAAAAAAAAAACCCTGAGAAACAGTGATTCTGTTTATGGAAAAATGCAGGCAAGCTTGAGGAATAGATGTCCACAGGCATACCGTTTTTTATAAAT
>NC_045030.1:135428519-135429096 GCF_008632895.1 Mastomys coucha | reverse complement strand
AAAAAAAAAAAACCAATCTGGACATGCTTTCCTTGAGGACTCTATCAATTTTGTGGAAACTCAAGAATGGGCTAGGAGCTGGCTGAGGAAGAAAAGGCACGGGATTTCCTCGTATCCATTAAATTCCATTTTGGGGGGAATCCACGCAACATAATTCTTTATGTACTGCTGATATGTTAAAATGGTACTAGGGGCCTGTAAAACGACTCAGTAGGTAAAGGAGCCTGTGGCCAAGCCTGACCACCTGAGTTCAATCCCCAGAAGGTGGAATAAGAGAACAGAAAACAGATTCCCACATGTAGTTCTCTGACCTACACACACACACACACACGAAATAAAAAATGTAATAATTTTTAAATGACATGAAATACCAAATAGCATATTGTAACTTGAAATTTATTTTATGTAAAGATCTTATTTTGATAAGATTTTCCAAGGCCTTTACAGCTAGAAGAAGAGTATTGAAAAGATTGGCAATTTATCACTTTTAATTAAATATAACAGGCATCTAAAAAGTATAGATAATATAAGAAACACACTCGACTTTTTCTTTTTCTTTCTTTCTTTTTTTTTTTTT
>NC_045030.1:135408798-135428231 GCF_008632895.1 Mastomys coucha | reverse complement strand
CTGTGCCATCTCTCCATCCCCCACACTCAACTTCTTAAAAAAATGTAAATTCTACAGATTCAGTGCTAGAAACCTGGTCACACTTAATTGTCCTTTCACTTCACATATTACGTCAATAGCTTTATCAAAAAACACTGAACAATGAAAGTCAAACATTCGTATCTTCTCCCAATGTCGTTTTCCAGGGGTCTTCTGAGAGCCCATGCATACTTTTGTGCTTTTATTCCATTTCTGTGTATCCATAAACAACATATACTGCTCTTCTATGCCTGATAAATGGTGATCTGTTCTGCTCTATGCTATTTTGTATATTATTCTAGAATCAGAGCATACACCAGAAAATAAATGACTGTGAGCAATCTATCTACTTTTATATGTGTTCATACCTGAACTTAATTTTCCTTTTGAGTTTCAAGTCTGTCTTTGGCATTTTAGAAGAGGTCATTAGATTTGGGGAAGTTACCACCCTGCAGGAATTTCAACCTCCCACACACTTCCCCTTGCCAAACTTTTACTCCCCGGGCAAGGCTGTACCAAGAAAGTGTTTATTTACAGTCTTAAGATGGTCACTCAGCAATTCCCAGTAACAGTTTTTGAAAGGCATTCATGAAATGCATGTGTGAGAAATGATATTAGAATTCATAATGAAAATGTTTATAGGCAACTTGGATTCCTGCTGAAATATTAATGAGCTATATCTGATTCAGGTTTCTTTCCTTTTTCTGTTTGTTTGTTTGTTTTAAGCCTCTGTTTTCAAAGAGGGCCATATAAAGACAAATTGATGCCAAGAGTTAGCGTTGTGCACACAAATTTCAATATCATTCTATTATCAAACAGACAAAACCTCTCAGACATGCACCCCCTCTTTCCTTTATCTCAACAAGTAGACCATTCATTTTACTCAAATGACTATTTTTTTGTTTTTGAGAGTCAAAACCAAGATATCACTAATTTTCTGGAAAAGGTATAATGACTTAGAAGAAGGTCCAGGTCAGAAATACATGAGTACCTCATCTAAATATTGAAAATCCAGTCATCCTGAAGAAAGGAGGCAGCCCCGATTTACAAGTTTCTAGGGTGGGGCATCTCATGTCCCATTTTCTCCATGGAGTTTTCTTTCCTTTGTCATTCTGATCCACTGCAGTTGCAGGGAGTTAAGAGCAGATCCAAATGGGACTGGCTGCATAGGTGGGAAGCTATAAAATGAAAGTCAAGCAACCCATACAATTTTTGCTAAAGCTACTTTCCCCGCATTGTAGTTACGCTACTATTTGTTTATTCCAAAGAATAACTACTGGAACCAGAAAACACTAAAATAGTCATTAGTACACTTCTGAATAATGTTTGAGGTAACAGAAAAAAAGAACCATTTTTTTTCTCAGAGATTCATTCATGTCTTCTTTAAATACTTACTAAGTTGTTACTATTTGGCAACCAGTTTCATAGGGGTTAAGAGTGTAGTAGTAACGAACTCTGGTAAGGTCCCTGTCCTTGGGAACCAGATATTCTAGTGGAGAGAAAAGCAGATATGCAAAACAATAAAATAAACAAGGTTATATTGGACAGTGGTTAGTGACCTGGAGAAAACAAAATAGAATAAATTAGTAGAGATTGACGGTGGGTGTGGGTGATTGTCCTTGGAATAATTAGGTAAGGCGTCTCAGATGCAATAACCTTTACTAGAGTCCTAAGTTAAAGTGAGTCGGCAATGTAAAGTGACTTGGCAATGTAAGCTCTGAAGAAACAAATTGAACTCAGATGGGAATTTAACTCAGATCCTCTCAAAAAGCAGTTTCAGTTATCTTTGCATACCTTTTATGCTATTCAAAAAAGAAACAAAGGCTATGTATACACAAAAATGTGTTTGTGAGTGTTCAGAGCAGCATTATTCCCAACAGTTAAAAAAAAAGAAAGGGAGAGAGAGAAAAAAAGAAGCAGGAGGAGGAGGAGGAGGAGGAGGAGGAGGAGGAGGAGAAGAAGAAGAAGAAGAAGAAGAAGAAGAAGAAGAAGAAGAAGAAGAAGAAGAAGAAGAAGAAGAAGAAGAAGAAGAAGAAGAAACATGGCTATCCACCAACTGAATGAATGGATAAACAAAGTATGTTATATCCTGTTATATCCATGTATGAAGCATTATTCAATCACAGAGGACTGAAGCAACAATAGAGTCTGGGTGAATATCTACTCTCTCTCTCTCTCTCTCTCTCTCTCTCTCTCTCTCTTTTGAGGTTTGCATTTTATTATTATTATTGTCTTCACTGGGCTGGTGATCATCTCAGACTCTAAATTTTTATGTTAAAATGTTTTTTCTTTTCTAACATTCCTCCCTGGTGTCTTCTCTTTTTTTATTGAATATTTTCATTATTTACATTTCAAATGTTATCCCCTTTCCTCTTTTCCCCTCGGGAAACCCCCTATCCCATCCCCCATCCTCCTACCTGGTGCCCTCAGAGACCAGAAGAAGGCAATAGATCTGAAAATGGGCTTATGGATGGTTTTGAGCCACCATGTGGGTGCTGGGAACTAAACCTGGGTCCTCTGAAAGAACATCAAGGATTTTTAACTGCTGGAACCATTGCCCCAGCACCAAGATTTTCTTTTTATTTTCATTTTTAAATTATGTCTATGTCTCTGTGTAAGGTTGTGCATGTGCATTCAGGTGACTGCAGAGGCCAGAAGAGGGTGTCAGATCCCCTATAAGTGGAATTCCAGGCAATTGTGAGCCATTGCAAGAGTTGTAAGCAGGATGCCAGGGATTGAACTCAGATCCTCTCAAAATGCAGTTTCAGTTATCTTTGGATACCTTTTATACTATTCAAAAACAAAAGATACTGTCTACTTGTAACTCAAACAACTCATATATAGACGTCTTTGTTTCTTTAATCACTTTTTCCCCAGCTTTACTCTTTGCTCTCTTATACCCCCTACAAAGAATAGCATGACAACGAACAGTCTTTATCTTAAATTTATGCTTGTTGTTGTTGTTTTGTTTGTGTGGATATGGGGTTCAAGACAGGGTTTCCCCACGTAGCCATGACCTTCCTAGAAATGGCTGTGGAGAGCAAACTGGCCTTTAACTCAGAGATCCACCTTCCTCTGAGTGCTGGGATGACAGAAGTGTGCCACCAACTGCCCGACTTTTATGTTTTATCATTACTGTTATTTCTTCCCACCATTCTAACTTAACTGCTACACGAGGTAGATTTTCTAGAGCATGGACCTTGAGAAGGTCACTACCTGCCCAGTTGAGACTGCCAGGATTCAGAAGATGAGAGGTTACATTTTTTCCTAGGTGATGTCCATGGACCTTTGATACTTATATGTGCTTTTCAATTACCTGTGTTAGTCTCTGCCTCATCTAGGTAGCTTACTGGGGTAGCTCTAAGTCTTGGGAAGGAAAAGAGTTTATAATGCAGAGAGACAACTGGTCAAATCATTTCAGGCCACTGAGCTCAAAAGGGATGTATTTTCTCCTATATGCATTCCAGTTTTGTAAAGACTTGGGTTTCTAAAATTGCCCTTTAAATTAGTGATGATTTCTAAGTACAATAGACTTCCGGCTAAGAGAGGATATAATTAGTAAGAACTTAATCTTCTGTTTTATTACTTGTGCCAGATTATGCACTTTCTCATTAAGATGCTTGGAAGTTGTTCATCTTTCTTTCACTTGCTATGTAAGAGAACCTGAAGGAGGCCCTTATGAACTCAGTGTGTTTACAATGTGTCCCACCACTGTTCCTTCAAGCCTGGTATTTCTAGGACCCCCAGTTCTAATAAACAGCCCTGTCACCCAGCCCATCAACATGGTCACAAACTTTCTTCCATAGCCCCCTCACTTAATCTGTCACTAAATCTTGTCATCTGCCTTCTAAATAACTTTCATATGTGCCTAGCTCTCTATTTATGTTCTTCCCCATTGCTGCCTCTTAGAATCAGGCCTCTCTTTCATGTGGAATATTGCAGCAGTGACCTAGCAAGTCACGTTCCTCCATAAATTATCCTCCCTGCTACTAATCTGATTTTTTATTACATTTATTTATGTGTGTCTGTGTCTGCACACGTACACCCAAACAAAGCATATGTATTGAGGTCAAAGGATAACTTGTAGGATTCAGTTCTCTCCTTAACCATTTGTATCCCAGGGAGGAATCCAATGCAGGTAATAAGGCTTGGCAGCAAGTGGGTTTTTGTTTCTATTTTTTTTTTACCTACCTGATAGCCCTACTAAGTATTTATATAAATATCTGAATTTGAGTTCCCTGTAAAAATCTTTCTTTTAAAAAAAAACAAGATTTATTTATTATTATACATAAGTACACTGTAGTTGTCTTCAGATGTGCTAGAAGATGGCATCAGATCTCATTATGGGTGGTTGTGAGCCACCATGTGGTTGCTGGGATTTGAACTCAGGACCTTTGAAAGGGCAGTCAGTGCTCTTATCCACTGAGCCATATCTCCAGCCCCTATAAAAATCTTTCAATGGATTCTTGTAGCCTGATGGATAAAATCCAAGGCCTTAGTACAGCACCTTAAACAGGCTTCTGGTTTTATGTTTGTTTTGTTTTGTTTTGTTTTGTTTTGTTTTGTTTTGTTTTGTTTGAGACTGGCTTTGTCTGTGTAGCCCTGGCTATCCTGGAACTCACTCTGTAAACTAGGCTATCCTAGAACTCAGAAATCCACCTGCCTTTACCTCCCAAGTGCTGGGATTAAAGGCATGCATCAACATGCCCAGCTAGGCTTTTGTCTTTTGTCTTCACCTCACTGTTTCTCTTTTTCTTTTCTTTTCTTTTCTTTTCTTTTCTTTTCTTTTTCTTTCTCTCTTTTTTTTTTTTTTTTTGAGACAGGGTTTTTCTGTGTAGCCCTGGCTGTCCTGGAACTTACTTTGTAGACCAGGCTGGTCTCGAACTCAGAAATCTGCCTGCCTCTGCCTCCCAAGTGCTGGGATGAAAGGTGTGCACCACCACTGTCCAGCCTCACCTCACTATTTGAACAAACATCACTTCCAATTATTTCCTTATATTCTAGGTATGATGGGTTACTTCCATAACCTGTCTGTGATAGTTTGAATGAGATATTTCTACCAGAGGCTCGTGTCTGGGAAAATTTAGCCCTCCGTTGGCAGTACTCTTTGGGGGAGGTTAGGAAACCTTTAAGTGATGGAGTCTTGCTGGAGGAAGTATGTCAGTAAGAGTGGGCTCTGAGAGTTTATGGCCTCGCCCCACTTTTTTCTCTCCTCTTCAAGTCTGTTGTTGAATATGTGATCTCTTAGCTTCTTGCTACTGCTACTATGAAATACCCTCCCCACTACCCCACCATTATATGCTCTCTCGCTTACTCTGTGTGTGTGTGCCCGCGCATGTATGCTATGAGTGTGAGTGTGTGAGTGTGTGTGTGTGTGTGTGCGTGTATTGTGTAAATAGGAATAAATTCCTCCATAAGTAATTTTTTTGGTAATGACACTCTATCACAGGAATAAATGTAAGACTACAATCTGGAATATGTTGGGAGTTGTATGCATACAGGTCCTGTTTCTCTGCCCCCAAATGTTGCTTCTTTTCTCCTTTCCCTAACCTAACCCTAACCCTAACCCTAACCCTAACCCTAACCCTAACCCTAACCCTAACCCTAACCCTAACCCTAACCTAACCCTAACCCTAACCCTAACCCTAACCCTAACCCTAACCCTAACCCTATTTCAAACTTAAACTCAAATGTCTTTTCCCTGAACCTGAGATTCATTCTCTACCCCTGATAGAAAATACATGTTTAATGAATGAAAAACCACTAATCCTTAGACGCTTGAGTGGATGAACAGTAGGTCATACAGGCCACTCATGGATAATTTAGGCCTGTAATGGGAAATGCAGAGCTGGGAAGAATATAAGAATGGATCATTAAGTTTGGATTAAGGATGTGAAGGAGAAGTTGCAGAGAACAAAGGCCTGAGCTAAAGCAGGTTTGTGATTTCCCTAAAAAAAAAAAAAAAAAAATTGTTATTACTTGTTTCTTGTGCAGTGCAGTTGTAGGGATAAAATCTAGATCATCACATGGGTTAGGTACATGTTCTACCAGTGAATAATGTCCCCATTTAGGATTTCTATGCTTTTTAAATTTTATTTTAATTTAATTTTTAAAATATGTATGTATGTTTTCCTTGTAAGCAGTTTGTGTGCATAATACCCAGGCAGCCCAGAAGAGGGCATCAGATTCCCTGGAAATGGAGTTACAGACATCTGTGTTAGTGCAAATTGAATCTAGGTCCTTTGGTAGAGCACCAACATGTTTAACTTCTGAGCTACCTCTCCAGCCCCTGGGATGGCTATTTTAAAACAATGTTTTATTAGCATATAATCATAGTACATAGTACATAGTGATGGGTTTCATATATTTTAATGACATTCACCTTCCACTACTCTCTTCCCTTTTTTCCTCTTCCCAGTCATCATTGTCTTCTTCTTCTTCTTCTTCTTCTTCTTCTTCTTCTTCTTCTTCTTCTTCTTCTTCTTCTTCTTCTTCTTTATTCCCCCTTTTTAATCATTCACACCTACATAGGATCCATAAATGTGCTGGTTCAAATAAGAAATGTCCCCTATAAGCTCACATATATTAGAGCATGGTCTCCTGCTGATGATGTTTGGGAAAGTTGTAGAATTTTTAGGAGGAAGAGCCTTGCTGGAAGAAGTATGACATTTGGGGTGGGGTTTGAGAATGTATAGCCTCACCCCATTTCTAATCTGCTTTCTCTACTTCCTGTTCATGGTTAAAGATGTGACATCTCTCTCTCTCTCTCTCTCTCTCTCTCTCTCTGCAGATCAGGATGTAAGCTCTTAGTTACTCACTACCCAAGCACTATGCCTGCCTTCCTGTTGCCATGCTTCCCACCAAGATGATAATAGACACTAACTCTCTGAAACAGTAAATCCCTAAATAGACTCATGCTTCTGTAAGGTGCCTTGGCTATGGTGTCTCTTTGTAGCAGTTGAAAAGTAACTAGAAAGGGCAGGAACCTGGGAGGCATTGGGGATAGGAAAGGAAAGGTATAGAGGGAATGTTAATGAAAATCAAGGGCTTATAAAAAAAACAATATGGAATTCTACTTTCCTGTAACCAAATTTAAAATTATATAATTTATAATGATAAAAAAAGTATTTTAGGGATGAAGAAGAAATGGCTCACTGGGTAAGAGTATATACAGAGTGTATACTGTTCTTGCAGAGGACCAAATTCAGTTCCCTCTCTCTCTCTCTTTCTTGTAGAATTAAAAGTAAAGATAATATTTAAAGGGATTTATCATACATGGCTGAAAAGAGTTGCTCCCAGAAGCCATGGATTATTCAACAAATCTCCAGTGCCAGGAGTAGGATAGTTTCTTTTAAATTATTGGTCACTGAAGTCCCAGAGGCCACCCATAACCAAACTCTAGCCATTCCTCTTGCTTGCCAACCAGAACTAGTTAATAAGAGCAGCAGCTGTGGATAGCCTTAGGCGGGTCTGGACAAGAACCATCAACAGTGACCACAGGCATGGAAGACAATCTCTAGAGGTCCTGTGTCTCACAGAGAGTTTTATTTGCTTCAGGGAGAGTTGTTACTTTTAGTTATATGCCGACTAGGCTCCAGTGAATACTGCCAATCCAGTGGTCACACAAATGGCCCTAGTTAAGCTAAGTGGGTCACAAAAGCAAACCAAAAGTCATATCTCTGGGAAAAAGAATTGCAAGTGATAAAGAGGGCTGACAGGGAGAGGAGGGAGGTTAAAAAAAAAAAGGAGTGTCGAGCAGTATACACTGTATTCATTTATAAAATTGTCAAAGACAAAACTAGTTAATAAAAATTAAACACCAACAACAACGAAAACAAGTTGGACTTAGGACTGGGATGTAGCTCAATTGGTAGAGTGCTTGCCTACTGTACACAAAACCCTGCTCCATCCCCAATATTGCCTAAATACCAGATATGGTGCCCCAAGGATGAAACCCCAGCATTTGGTTAATAGAGAAAGAAGGATCAGAAGCCCAAGGTCATGCTCAGCTACAGAATGAGTCAGAGGCCAGCCTGAGGTGTATAAAACCTGTTTCAAACAACAATGACAAATATAAAACCCAAGCCTTTAGGACATAACTCAAGGCCTTAGGTTTGATGACCAGCACTGGAAATAATATAACAACAACAACAACAATACCCAAACCAACCAACCAATCAACCAACCAACCAAACCAATCAACCAACCAACCAAACAAACAAACAAAAAACATGAAAAGCTTAGAGAATGTTTTCTTCCCTTTACCTCTTTAAATCCTATGTGGTTCATTTGACTTGTTTGATGCAGATTCTTGTCACAGATTGAAGAAATGTGTCTTTGTTTCTCCATAATTTTTGCAAAAAAAAAAAAAAAAAGCCAGTCTTGATCTGTTGTATTGCCATGTGGTGCCTAATTCCTTCCTGTGTGCATACTTGGAAGATGGAAATACTAATTACTGAACAGATAAATAAATGAGTCTACACTTAGAGGTGCAGAAATCTCACATAGATTCTATTTCACTTAACAGCAGAGGACACTAAGGTAAAGGAAGATTACTTACTATGTAAGTGGAAAGAAGATGGAATTTGGATTCTAGACCCCAATAGGATCCAGTGTTTGGGGGCAAATAGCTTGAGAGGCTTAAGCTTTGACTTATCCCTGATTTTGTATTATATAGACTGAACAAGTCAAATAGAGCTGCATTGACAACTGTGAGAAGTGACTAATGCCTTGGCTTTGGAAAGCTAGAGTAGCAAAATTATTTGAACATAACTTTGGGGTTTGTCTACTTTGCATAGATAACCAGTTAGGCGTTTCCTGTTTTCTAATTCATTTGTAGTTAATTGCTTTCTGCTCCTATTAAAAATCTGAGAAGCAAGCTGAGCAGAGAGACACATGACTGTAGTCCCTGCACTTGAGAGGCAAAGGCAGGAAGACTGTAGAAAGATAGCAAGTTCCAGACCATTAAGAGCTAGTAGTGAGAACATGTCACAAAACAGCAACAGAGAAATCCAAGGACCAGGGTTAATGCTGTAATTCAATGAGGGAGCATTTGATGAGCATAAAGGAGACCCTGAATTTGACTGCCAGCACCACAGAGAAGATCTAAGAACCTAAGCACTTTCTGCCTCTTGCCTAGCATTATCCTATACCCACAGCTTACCTTGCAACTTATCCTCATTGGGGGACAACTTTTCTTAAGTACTTCCCAAAGCTTGGTTTCAAGCCAATATAACAGCTCCATTTCTTTTAAGTTACATGTGTTACATGGCAATTAGGCAAATGACTGAACTCTTGACATTGCTTTATAGAAATATTCAGCTGAAGAAAAGATACAGAAGCCTGAAACTCAATAGGGCTTCCATTTACATATCTGTTTGGTCACAGGTTGGCTGTGTGGCTTGTTGGTATGCTTGCCTATTTGTTTGGAGTCAATATAACAAATCCAGATTCCTCTGTTGAACACATCTGGCATGCCACAATCTGCCCATTCATAATCTCAAAGATTTCCTAGTGTAAAACCTGGTCTTTAGCTAGGCTGATCTTTACACAGGACATTACCATAGTACACCAAAGCCCTGATTTTCCTCCACCATTCATTCCCCTAACCCTTTAGTCCACCTGCCCACCATCCAGAAGTCCCTGAAAGGCAGCTATCATTAAGAGCTTTAGATGCTAATCCTTGCTGCACTTCTGTCATGCATTTGGCCCGCTCCTGATAATGTTCTTCCTGTATGAGCTGGGGTGTGCCACTGATTCCAGAAGTGCTAAAGTCCTGGGCATGTATTTGCAAAGTCCCCAAATATCCAAATGATGAAACAGTTCACCTAGAAGAGTAAAACCTGTACAGACAGAGATCTGGGATGCCCCTGGCTTTAATATCCAAACAAGAGGTTGCCACAAGTCATCTGAGCCTATTGGCAAGCTGGCCTGGTGGTGAACCATTGCTGAATCTTCCACAGAGAGCGCTTAGGGCACCTTTACTTCATAACGGCCATCCCATCTCTTATGTTCATCTGGAAATGGGAATTTGTGGCTGTTTTCACAGAGAAAATAAAAGGCTAGGAAAGACAATTTGAAGCTACAAGAGAAGAATATGAAGCATAACAAATAAAATATGGAAGAAGTTAAAATGAACACTAGGCAATATGGTCAAGAGAACACGTTCCTCCTAAGAGAGAAACAGACAGAGAGAAAGAGACCCAGACAGAGAGGAGAAGGGAAGGAGAAGAAGAGGAGGAAGAGGAAGAAGAGGAAGAAGAAGAAGGAGAAGGAGAAGAAAGAGAAGAAGGAGAAGGAGAAGAAGGAGAAGAAGAAGAAAAGAAGGAGGAGGAGAAGAAGATCATTGTTTGCCAGGCATGATGTTTTATGGCAGCACTTGGGAGGAAGAGGCAGAGGCAGGCAGGTAGAGGCAGAGGCAGGCAAGTATCTCTGTGAGGCCAGCTTGCTCTACAAACTGAGTACCAGGGCAACCTAAACTATGTATAGAGAGGCCATGTCTCAAGGATCAAAACAAAGCAGCAAAAAGGTAATTGCTTACTTACTTTGGAAGAAGAAGAGATAGAACATAATAAATACATGAAGAACTAGGGGGAAGAAGTTAATGAAAGGATGATACATAGTCTATCTGTGTACATTTTCAATTATCAAGTTAGCTTCATGGGGCTAGAGAGATGGCTTAACAGTTAAGAGCATTGGCTGATCTCAAATTCTAGTCTCAGCACCCACATGGGATCTAACAGCTCCCCATAACTTCAGTTTTAAGAGATCCAATGCCTGCCTCTTTCTTGCCTCTGCAAACAACAGGCATACCACATGGTGTATAGACACACATGCAGGCAGAGCACATATGTACATGATTTTTTTTAAATTTAAAGTCTCTCTCATGAACAATATAGAAAGGCAATTACTGTATGAGGAAAATCTGGCTTTTGAGAACTTAAGATTTTGATGATGAATGTTTTTCACAAATGCATATGTTTAAACATTCGGTCCCCAGTTGAGGTCACTACTCAGGCAGATTGTAGAGAATCTTGGGTAATTTGAGAGAGAGGGTTACCTCGAGGAAGTAAGTCATTAGAGAAGATGGGTCTTACTGTATAGCCTGGCCTAATTCCTGGTTCTGTCTCTTCAGTCTCTACTTCCTGATGGGTGGAAATGTAACAGGTTGTTCCATGACCACCCCTCCTCCATGCTCCCTTCATCATAACTGTGAGCTAAGAGAAATCATTTTTCCTGTAAGCTGCTTCTCATCAAATATTTGTTGTCAGTGACAAGAGAAGCAAGAGATCTAAAAATATGTATACATTTCACATGCCATCTGGGAATAACCTTTTGCTAGATAGCAACAGCAGTTTATATTCCGGTCAGGCCAGAGTGAGGAAGCAGCTATTTTCCATTTGCTGAATGACAGCATCCATTTTGGTAGTGTAATCCTGTTTGAATAAAAATGATCAAACCCCAAACTTTTACTGAGACTCATCACAGAAAGCAAAACACAAGACTTTTATGGACTCATGAGGTGGAAATCAAACAATTAAGCAATAGGATATATCCACAAGATAAAAGCTATGAAATCAACTCATTCAATTCCCTACTCTGGTTTATTCGAAATGCTTCACATTTGAATGATGAACCCTCACAAGGGCTACAGACTTAACTGTGAGCAAATGAGCAAATCTTCCCAAGACCCGTCTGGAAACTGCTTTGGGCAGAAAGAGTGTTGTTGACTTCTCAAGTCCTGAATTCACTTGACTAAAGGTAGCTCTTACCACCTGCTGCCCTGAGGGAGGATAGCTTGATACACACATCCATAGCAAGGAGCCTTGAGGAAGAGGCCCCTTAGGAGGCCAAGCCAGCGTTCTGACTCAGTCCTATTTTACCTTCGCATCTTGCAGATATTCTAGAGGATCACTCAATGCGAGCCCTCATAAAGGTGTCTGTCCCTTCAGTTTTATCTGGCATCCTCTTCCTTTTGGATTCCTATTACTTGTCTTGGCTTCTACCTCAAGTGTTGAAAGTTTCATTTGGTGAGCTCCCAGCTGCCCCCATGGAATTTTCTGTGATTTAGCACAATAATGGAAAGATAGGGATCTTATACTTGAGGGAGGATGGGGGATCATAACAATGCATGGCATTGAGAAAGCATACTGCCAGCAATTGACTCATGTATTCCTCACCACCCACAAGGTAGGAAGCATTGTCTTCCTCGCTCTACAGATTAGCAGCCAAAGGCCAAGGTTACACAACCAGTAAACTGTAGAGCCAGAATTTGGGACCAAATGTACATGTTGCCTTCTTTTATGGTTTTAACTGACCTGTTGTCTATTGGCTGCTGAAAGAGTATCCTCTGAAGGTTCATTTATTGATCTATATGTAGTCATTCCAGCTGAATTCTGCCTGGATTCAATGCAAAGATAAACGCCCATGCTTTCTGTTCCCACTGTTGTGCAATATGTATGTAGTAAGTCCATCCAAAAGAGAAAAAAGAAGCTCTTCAAAGGCCCAGTTGGGTAACTCTTCTTTGCTTGAGGTGAAACTAAGCATTCCATGCAGTGGAGAAGAGTTACACTGCTATGTGGGAGGGAGCTCAAGCCATGAGTCAGATTCAAGCTACTCTTCATTAGGGAAAAATAAATGTTTACAATCTGGAAAAGCTATGCTGGCAATAGCTACAACAGTAGATACGGAATTCCCCTGCTGAGGACTCAGTGCATATGTGGGGGAGGGATTTTGAGAGATAACGTTACCTCGAGACTCTGGGAGGCAAAATTATGGTGCTGGCAACTCTCATAGAAGCTATAGTTTCCTTATTGCTGAGGGGAAAACAATCAAAAGCAGAGTGAGTGGGGTGTGTTAGAAGGTCTGCCTTGCTTAGGCTGGAGCTCAGTGCTAGATCACTTGCCTAGCATGTGCCAGGTCCTGGGTTCCAATCTCAGAAGTACAAAATAATAATAATAGTAATAATAATAATAATAATAATAATGATAGTAATTACAGTAATACAATAAGTTGGAAAGTTTTCCTAGGCCACACACATGACATGACTTGAAAATTTAAAAACAAATACAAAATAAAAGAAATGGGACTGAAGATGGAGGGAAGAGTGTGTGCAAAGACTCTGTGCTGCCTCTCTTTGACTGCATTATAGTATTTACTGCAGATCAGCTACTGTTCAAAGTTCTGAAAATACAAAGGGGAACTCATGTTCTGGGCAACTTCTGAGGACTCTCTGTCTAGTAGAGGAACTGAGACACACATAAACTCTCATGGAAGCATAGGTATTGTGGAGAAGAATGTACGTGGATTCATTAGACTTCCATCAAGGTGACCAAGCACCTGAGGGACATGACAGGAAAGAAGAAGGACTTTATTTAGCTCACAGTTTCAGAAGGTTCATTCTGTGGCCACTTGGCTTCATGCACTCGGGCAGAGGATCATGGACAAGGTGGTAGAAGTGTGCTCTTCACTTCATGGTAAATACAGAGCAGAGAAAAAGGGACTGGGTTCCAAGTATAAACTTCAAAGGCATGTTCCCAAGTGACCCGTGGCACATCTTATAAAGGCATGTCCCCAGATAGGCATCACCTTGTAAAGTTTCCAGAAACTCCCAAGATAGAGTTAGCAGCTAGGAACAAAGAGTTCAAAACACATAAGATTATGATGAGTTCTGCGTATTCAAACTGTAACATTCTGTCCTTAGCTCACAAAGGCTCATGATCATCTCGTGACAAAGAATACATTAGATTCATCTCTAAGAGGCCACAACATCTTCGTTGTTCCAAATTGTTCAAAAATCTACATTCAGAGTCTTCACAGAGATTCAAGACAGTCTCTTGGCTGAAATACCCTCTAAATGAAAGTAAGTTACTGACTTCTAACATATAGTAACACAGTATTTATTACCATTCTAAACGGGATGAATATATGAAGGCCAAATAGACACTGGACCAAAGCAAGACTAAAGTTCAGCAAAGCAAGCATTAAATCCTGTAGCCTCACATCTGGGTATACAGTGTTGGCATAATGTGAATGCCAATGGCCATTTGCAGCACACATGGCCTTTCTTGTAAGCTAACTCCATTCCTTGCCCAAGACTTCCCTTAGTAGATCTTCCTCACTCCCAGAATATAAAGCATTATGTGAGTTCCCATTGTATCTCTGACTTCACCTTGATAGCTTCATTCACTGCTACACCAAGGGCTCCCTGCTGGGAAGCTGACCCCACTAAACACTGAGTGGCCTTCTAGATTTTTCTTTGAAATCAGATGTCAACCTCCAGGATTACTGGATCAGTTGCTTGTTGTTGTTGTTGTTGTTGTTGTTGTTGTGATCCAATTATCTAAGAGGATAACTTAAAGAAAAAAATATATTTATTTTAGCTTACAGCTTTGAGACTTCACTTCATAGTCCCTGGTTCCATGGATTCTGGGCATATGCTAAGGCAGAATGTGACTGATCTTGAGACCAAGCAGTCACTACACACAGCTATGGAGAACATTATGTCTTTTAACCATAATAATACCTGATTCATGGGACAGTGATGGTGGCAAACCTTTGGTAAATGTACAGAAGGCTTCATACATAGAGAGATCAGCTGAACCAGGCAGGAGTAGTGCACATCTTGGATCTCAGCACTTGGGAGGCAGAGGCAGGTAGATTTGAGTTCAAGGCCAGCCTGGTCTACAAATAAAGTTCCAAGACTGCCAAAGTTGTACAGAGAAACCCTGTCTGTCGGGGGGTGGGGAGCAGGTCATTTGAATCTTGATGGACTGATGGAGGGTATTGTCAGGGAAAAGGTGGAAGGTGGGAAGGATGAGTATTTGGGCTGCTATTTGAATACCCAAATACTTTATTTTATGTATGTTCTTTGGGTGGATTTGGTGGAGTGGTACTGGCAGTAGCAAGATGTAATTGGTGGTCTCTACTGGAACCCTGGACAATGTGGCTGAAGCCAGCTATTTCAAGTTTCTTTGGGCAACAGAGGGTTTTGTTTGATGATAATAAGGAACCCCTAAAGGTCTGTCAAAGCAGGAGAGAAACAGACTAGGAAGTAAAATCTTAAAACACCAGAGTAAGGGAAAGGGTGGAGAGGACAGAGCCTGAAAGCAGGCTGATCATCTGATTGGCCCAGGCAAGAGAGGAAATTTCTCTGGACCAGAGACCGTGGCCGTGAGCTCTGAGAGGAGGGGATGGCTTCAGAATGTCTCACGTCAATGGCTTCCTTACCTGTCAGTATGTGGAAACCACGGGGCTGAGTGTCATTGGGTCTAGGGGGTTGTGGGGGATGTGACAATGATCCTGATATTCCAGCTTGGGCCTGTGGTAACACTGTCAGTAGAGGCAAGGAACACGTGTAGATAGAAGTGATGGTAAAAGATGACAGGCCAGCTTGGACCTGCTGAGCTTGTGGGTGCCAGTGGGGCTTCTAGGTGGCTGTGTATAGCAGTAAGAGGAGAATCTTGGCCTAGAGCCCAGGCAAGGCTTGGAGGCTGAGAAGCCACAATATCCAAGTAGTACTGGTTGACTTTATGACTTGGTTTTCTCCCCTCCCATTTTGGTTGTGGGGAAACTGGCCTTGAGCTAGAGGACATGTCTTTTACCCTTCTCAGAAACCTTATCGAATCTCCCTCAAGGTCAGAATCTTCCTTTAAGATCTATGGCCCTGGCCACCATTGGAAGGCAAGATGACAATCAGGCATGCAGGAGCTCATGCACAGAGTTCAAGTACACAAGAGGCCATGAGATAAGGACAGCACAGTCTCCAGATCTTAAGCCGTACATCTTTAAAACAAAACAAAGTGAAATAATAGCTGGAGAGATGGCTCGGAGTTTACGAGCACTGGCTGCTCTTCTAGAGGGCCTGAGTTCAATTCCCAGCAACCATATGGTGGTTCCTAGCTATCTATAAAGGGATTTGATGCCTTTTCTGGCATGCGGGTGTACATGCAGCAGAACACTCATACATAAAATAAATAAGATAAAATAAAAACAAATTTTAAATAATATTTAACAAACAAAACAGGGTACTGTATTGTAGTAAAATTTACCAACTCAGTGATGGGTACTTGTGGCTAAAAGGAGAAAGGCCACAATGACATGATGATGGCTGGAACTTTCCATGCTAGGAAGATGGAATTGGAAGCACATCCATAGTTGGCACTTATCTATCTATCTATCTATCTATCTATCTATCTATCTATCTATCTATCTATCTTTCTATCTATCTATCTATCTACATACCTACCTACCTATCTGACTATCTATCTACTTTTCAGATTTATCCTGTGAAAAACCACAGCTGGTCTTCTAGGAGTCCTAAAACTTTAATTAGAGCCAGCAGGTCCAAGAATCATATACCATAATTCCATAAATCTAATGCAACAAGCTAGGCCTGAGAGTCAGAAGTCATACTTTGAGAACAGGTAGCCTTTATCCAGAAAAGTAGAAAACAACCCTTATCAATGATCAAAGATGCTACTTTAACTAAGATTTGTTAGTATCCTCATCACCTGAGCTGCAGACATAGAAGAAGCACCTTGCTTTAATATCTCTTACTGTTTTCCTTTCAAGCAAGTCCTGGACTGAAGACAAACAAACACAGACCAGAAACTATATGGCATTTAGCAAAGGATCCAGCTGTCATTTATCCTCTTTACAAACAATACTTGCCTGGATGCCCATATTGGTTACTTCTCTCAATGTTGTGACAAACTATCTGACAAAGACAATGATTAGTTTCATTGAAGGAAGGCTTGATGGTTTTTTTGCTCACAGTTTTAAGGGCTACCATCCATCATGGCAGGGAAATCACAGTTGCAGGATCAAGAGGTTGCTGGTCCCGTCAGCAATAGAGAAAGATGCCATGCCAGGGCTCAGTTCAGTTTCTCCTCTTTGTTTGTTTGCTTGATTGCTTGCTTGGCTGAGTGTTTTGATTCAATGCAATACCCCAGGTCATGGAATGGCACCACTTATATTGAAAATGCATCATTCTATCTTAGTTAAACTTCAGTGGAAATTCTTTCACAGATATGCCCACAGGTTTGTTACCTATTACAAATCCAATCCATTTGGCAATTGAAACGAATCATCACATGTCCTCACCCCACAGAAGCCACCCTAGAATGATCCCAAAATTCTAGAAATACGTCTCCTTGGATTGGAAGGCCATCTCTAAGAACAGTGGAGAAATCTTATGTCCCAGGAAAGGGCAGCGTGACATTGCCAAGCCCATTGGAAAAATACTTTCTCCAGTATATACATATAAACACACCTGGGGAAGGGCTCTGAGGGTCAGGTCATATCCTTGAGAGAGATGAGTTACCTTCCCACCTAACACAGTTGAGTACACTTACTCTCTGTGTTGTTCTTTATGCCCCTGATACAAAGGCCCAGCCAAAACTTACTCCCCAGCTAATTATAGTTTCATTTTTTTTCCTTGGGGAAAAATTTGTTAAAAGAGAGAGAGAGAAGATAAGACAATTATCTCCTCCTGATTACACCAGAGTCAGATGACTCTGTGTCTAATAGGGCTTGGGCATCAAGGCCGAGATTATCTGGCAAGCTTGATGGTGCATATCTTTAATTTTAGCAGGAAGGATGCAGACAGCTGGATCTCTGTGAGTGAGTTCAATGCTTGCTTTGCATAATGAGTTCCAGGCTAGACATGTAGCCATAGCACTAGTCACCCAGTCTTATTGAGTTCTAGTTTCCTCATGTCTAAAATGGAGACAAGGAGTCTACTTCCTTTAGATTGATAATGGAAGGTTTGTGTCCATATACAGCTTGCCACTTATGATGATGTCACCAAGTAGGATATGTTGAAGGCAGGAAGATTATAAGTTCATGCACGTTAAAGCTTTAGTTAGCTTAGGACTTGACGATAGAATGATTCCAGAAATGGTGCCTCTCATTGTTGCTCTCACAGATATTATCAGCCTAGTCACTTGAATAAAATAGAAGTCAGGGGAACTCATATATAGCCCAAACTTCTTGGCACACATACATACCCCAGCAAGAGACCCTTGAGAACACTGATTTCCAGACACTGCTTATCACTCGGTCCTTGTTTTCTCCCAGGCCCCATGCAGCCAGAGTGGTGGGAATCTCCTGAACTCTAGTCTGGGTACGATACTCATTTACTCCTACTCTGCTATCACAGATGTCCATCAGTTATAGCCCAAGAGCCTGTCTCTCTAGTGGAGTTTCTTGTTCTCTTCACTAGTGCATGTGATCAGAGCTGTGGGTGACTGCCTGTCCATCAAGGATATCTGGGATGTTTAGTACAGGTACTGCTTTCCAAGTGAATGCTTTAGGACCCAAAATCATTCCCTGATATCTACTGACAAAGCCTGGCTTGTTCTACGAGAATTTCTTCAGAACGACCTGAGCAACTTTAAAAATACAGATTGCTGGCTTGTCCTTGACAACTCTGATTCAACAAGCTTGGAATGAACTCCCAATAGAAGAGGTCTGATGCACAGTCAGGCTTTAGAAGAGCTAAATATGTAAATATGTCCCTGAAAAAGAAAAGTTCCCAGACTTCAGTGAACACTGGCTTAGCTTGGCAGAGTGGGACCTGTGTTAAAACATGGCTTTCTAGACTCAGCCCACTATTTTTTCTGATATGGTAGCTCTGAGGTAGGCTGGAGAAACCTGAACTTTTAACCAGAATTTCAACTAGGGAACTGAGTCTTAACAGAAATCTGACTGTACAACTCAAAGTTCTCTTGAAAAAAGGCATTGCCTAGTTCGTTATGAATTTACATATCTCTTTCACAGTAACATATAATCTGTATCCCATTTAGAAATATTGAAATATTTTCTCACTCTTTTGCTCGTACATAATTAAAAAACTGTTGCTAGGTGAAAGGCATTTCAGCCCATTATTTTATTGAAACTATTTATTGTTTCAGAAGAAAATACCTCCATAGTAACTTAAGACAGTATTTATTACTACAGAGTGTCTGGAGGTCAGGAGTGTGAGCATGGTTTAGTTGGTTGCTTTGATACAGGCTATGGCTCAGGCGTCTTACAGCTCAACCTGGGGAGTGTGCTCTCTAGTTGTCTGTCAACTTGTCACAGGTAGAGTCATTTGAGAAAGAATCTCAATTAAGTATGTACCCCTATCAGATTGGCCTATGGGGGCATTTCCTTGATTGATGATTGATGGAAGAGGACCCATCTGTGGCCCCCCTGGGCTGGTGGTCCTAGGTTCTATAAGAAAGCAGGTTGACAAAGAGTATACATAGCAGGGGTTGGGGGGGGGGACTCATGGCTCCAGATGGATAGGTAGCAGAAGATTGCCTTATTGGGCATCACTGGGAGGGGAGGGCCTTGGTCCTATGGAGGTTCAATGACCCAAGGTAGGGGAATGCTAGGATGCAGAGGCAGGAATAGGTGGGCAGGTGGGGGAG
>NC_045030.1:135406673-135408640 GCF_008632895.1 Mastomys coucha | reverse complement strand
TTGAGCAGGCCATGAGGAACAGTTCAGGAAGCAGCACCCCTCCTTCTGCATCAGCTCCTGCCTCCAGGTTCCTGCCATGCTTGAGTTTGTGCCCTGACTATCTCCTATGATGGACTACATGGGAAAATGTAAGCCCAATAAACACTGTCTTACAGAACTTGCTTTTGTCATAATGTTTTATCATAGCAGTAAATACCCGAACTGAACAGGTAGGGCCCACTTCCAAACTCACTTAATATAGTTGTAAGAAAGATTCAGGTTTGTTTTGTTTGCTTGTTTGTTTGTTTGTTTGTTTTTCATGGATGTTGACAAGAAACATCAGTTCCTTACCTTGCTGAGCTCTAGGGAGTGACTCACAGCTTACAGCATGACAGCTGACTTCCTTGAGTGTAACTAAAAGAAAGATAGAGCCAGACAGAGATGGGGAGGCAGAAATGAAGGGTGAAGAAAGGCTAGGAGTCCTTGTTATCTTATCATGCTTGAAGACATGGTAGAAATCATGTTGCCTTTTCACATGAAATCCCTCTATACTTCCCTCTATCATACTTTGTTAATTAGAAGCAAGTTTCTAGGTCTAACTCACAATCAAAGAAGAGATGAAGACCTGAATACTATAAGACATAGAAAACTGAGAGCTGTCTCAATTGCCTACTAATGCAGGGCTCCTATGTTACAGTAACATTCATGCAATACTTAATATTTAAAATGAAGAAAATTGCTTTTGTGTTTTGAGTAATGTGTGCTGTTTAGAGTATGTAAAACAAACATTTTTTTTTGTCAAGCATGTTGAAATGTAATATTCCAATATGTTTAGTTTGGAGGATGAATATATATTAAAATGTCAAAAGCAATTTACATGGGTGATGATATAGAAATAGGCAAAAACTTCCTTTCTATTGTGATGTTTGAGATGCTTGTGTAAAAATAAACTTTCTTATACTCATGTTAATACTTTATATCTACCCGATAACATTAGGGGAAAAATTCTGCCATTTCTCCATACTTTCTTCACAAATAACATAGCAAAATGTCTATTCCATTTTCCCCAATAAACATGGATAGAAATTGGATATAGCTGTCACTATGCTTTCGGTTTTACCAATGATTAATAAACTGTACAAGACAGCTTAATATACAGCATAGGTTTTGTTTTATCAGATTGTTGTCATGTAAAGAAATCTTATAAAAGGCAGAGGCAGGCTAATGTCTGTGAGTTCAAGGTCAGCCTGGTCTACATAGTGAGGTCCAAGGCAGCCAGGGGTACATAGTGTGAGAATTTGTCTCAAAAGGAAAAAATAAATAAGCTTGTAAAGGAAAGATGGTGGCACACACCTATAATCCTAATATAGGAGGTCAATCTGGCCTCCATAGCAAGACCCTGTCTAAGAAACAAACAACAAAACAGAATCTTGTAAAAAGTAAGTTCAGACAATTTATTAGTGTACTAGCACTACCATAACAAGACACCACAAACTAGGTATCTGTAAACAAGAGAAATACTTTCTTTCTTATAATTCTGGAAGATAGAAGCGCAAGGTCAAGCTGTTGATAGAGGTGATTTCTTCCGCAGTAGCTCTTCTTGGGCTACAGAAAATCATTTTCTCCCTATGTTTCCTCACAGTATTTTATTTGCTCATATCTGTGTCCAAATTTCTTCTGTTTATTAAGGATACCACTCATGTTGGGCTAGAGTCCACTCAAGTGACCTCATTACAACTTAATTTCCACAACCCTGTCTCCAAACACAGACTTACTAGCATACTGAGGCTTAGGGCTTCACCAAAAGAATTTGGGAGCAGGTCATAAGAATTAGCCTATAAAACAGTAACTTTCAGAATTGCTATTGTTTTTTTACCATCCTTTTCATTTTAAAATCAATTGTCCTCCTGTTTCTTGTCTTTAGCTAACTGCCCACCATAAGTACAAAAGGAACTATGAAATGATTGAAACACTAGTCTATGGAGCTA
>NC_045030.1:135400650-135406663 GCF_008632895.1 Mastomys coucha | reverse complement strand
CTAGGCTAGGCTAGGCTATATTGGATACAGAAGTGATAAGACTTTGAACATTGTGATCCAAGATTCATTGCTATGTGGGGTTACTAGAGGTTATCAAATGTCCTCTTTCGAAACAAATACTTTTAAGAAACTCTCAGTGTTGACTTTGTAAATGGAAACTGAAAAGTAGTCATTACTGACTTTACAACATAGACAGAGTTCATGAACTACCTCTTAAGAAATGCCATTTAATCTAGATTTCTATTTCTACTGTAGATAGGAGTCAGATGAATTCACTCAGTAGTTTCCATGTATCTAGTAATGGACACAGTACTAAACAAAAGGCAAGAGAGGTTTACCTATGCCATCTCATTTAGCATCTCTAACAAGGAATCCAGACAATTATTGAGTTCTGCAATGCTAATACTGAAATACTAGCAGGAGGTTAACAATAAATCCAAAATAAGGTGAAACAAGTTCCATAGCTCATCAATAAGCCCAGGCTCCTCCCCCAAGCATTGACATTACCATAGAGTCCACACATTTCCCCACCATCCTCAGTTAAACATGTGTAGCTTCAAGCATTTACATTAGATGAATTTTTTTTAAAAAAATAATTATTCAGAAAAAAATAATTATTCAGTTTTCTTTTTACTTTTACTTATTTGTTTTTCTTCAAGTATAGTCTTCCATCTTCTGCAAAGATTCAGCATTTCCTCCACATTTAAGCCTCAATAAGCTCCTGTGGGTTAAACTTGGAACTAAGTCAGCATTTATATCATTCATGCTTGGAAAATAGAGTTTGAATTGAAGAAAAAAAATATAAACACATTTTATTTTACAATCAGATCTATTTGTAAACTTGAAATTTCCTGCATCTTATATAAGCATATACCGATATAAATAGAAGAGAAAAGCAGTGAGATGTGTTTGAGGATACAATCCCACTAACCGTGGTTGACAGGTTTTCAGTGTTTGGGATGGAGTCCAGTGCCTTCCCTACGCTAGGCAACAGCTGTACCCCTGAGCTGCATCCATAGTCCCTGATTTTCTCTTCGATGGCTCTCAAACCCTTCCAGGATGTGGCTCTTGTGACAAACAGCAATGAGCATGGTGCTGAAGTCACAGGTAGCTGAGCTAACCTCAGCAGCACTTTCCTTGAAATGGGATACCTCTCTGTTGGAAATGGATTGATCTTGGTTCTAAAGCTCTTCCACCATTGCAATAACTACACCTGCCCCCAACTCAATGTTTGCTTGAGTTCATGGAGAGGACTTTTCTGGCTTTAGTAGGAGATAGCTGTATTAGTCACTTTTCTATTACTGTACTGAAACACCAGTGCCAAGACAACTTAGAGGAAAAAGTTGATTTGGTCCTATGATCTCAGTGAGTTAGAGAGTCTAGGATGATGGAGTGAAGGCATGGTGTCAGAAGCAGCAACTGAGAGCTCAAAGCTTGAGCCACAAGTGTGAAACAGAGAGAACAAACTAGAAATTATTGGAGTCTGAAACCTTACCCCAATGACATACTTACTCCAGCAAGGGTACACATTGCAAGCTTCCTGAAGCATTACCTTCAACTGGGAACCAAGTATTCAAATGCTCTGGACCATGGGATCATGAGATCTTTCCATCCACCACAAGGAAGACACAAGGAAGACAGTTTCTGACCAAGAAGACATCTTTGAATAGTAAGACCAGATTTCCCAACAATTAAGTTTTTGTTTGTTTGTTTTATCTTTTGCCTTTAACTTTTCTCAACTGAATTTTGGAAGACCTACTATTTGTTCCTTTGTTAGCTTTCTTTTCTTTTCTTTTTCATTTTCTTTTCTTTTCTTGTTTTAGTTATGATTCATGGTAGGAGGAGTCAATAGTGAAGTCAAATTTCAGAAGGTGGATACTTTAAATGGCAAAACCAATCCCCCCAAATTTTCATAACAGAAGTTACTAGACTCACAAGCTGAAGGCTCTCTCAGGTGGCTCCTGTAGGTAAAATGTTTCCATTTGTCTTGAGCTCAGCACTTGATGGATGCAGGACATTATTTACTAGGTATACAATACCTTATTATGTTCACTTGGCAGATCTACAGAAGATCTTGTTGATCAAAGTCTTGGGCAATGTGGCAGGTGTAGCGGAGATAGCGTAGGCAGCATTGTCCAATGAAGAGATAGCACAATCAGGTACGCTTGGGAGCATATTACAGAGCCAAGCCAAAAAAAAAAAAGCAACACCTTCCTAAAAGCTCAGAAACCATGGCAACTTTGGTCGTTTAGTCACATTTTCTGAAATACACTATTTAATGAGGATGTTAATTAAAAGGCTGTGAGGAGGCAGAGTCTCAGGAAAGCCAGACTCTGACTCCCAGTGCTATGAGATGAGGTTGAATTGGTTTGAAAGAGTTACCATTTAAAGTATCCACCTTCTGAAATGTGACTTGGCTACTCACTCTGCCTACCATGAATCATAACTAAAAATAATATTGTGGTGGAAGGAAAACAGAAGAAAGAAGGAAGTTCAGAAATGCATGAAGCAATATAAACATAAAGCAACAGAGAGTTTAATTATTTTCTCTGATTAAATATTTAATAGAAGTTTTACACCAGAAATTACTTAAGCCACCAGGATCGGAAATATCCTTTCCATTCTCCCAGACCAGATGTTGCACAGTGATACAAATGAGATTTGTGATTGTCTTTTAATTAAAAGGGTTTTGTCTTCATCTTTATAAAAATCTTTCTTGAGCAGGCATTTGGAGTCTCTCTAAATGACTTAGCTTTTAAAACAATCATGAACAGAATTTACTGGATAATAAATGCAACTTTGAATGACTTTCCCAGAAATCCATATTATAAAATATTTTCTGTATCAAAGTCAACTATTAACTACCACTGCCAGTCTGCAGCTCAAGTGTTTTCAGTTTTGCAAGGTTTCTAATAGATCTGGCTTTATGTTCTCTAAGATAATAATCTTTGGTTCTTTGTCTTTTTTAATTAATTATTTTTATTTATTTACATTCTAGATGATGCCCCCCTTCTCCCACAGTTCTTCATCCCATTCCCCATCCCCTTTGCCTCTGAGAGGGTGTTCCTCTCCACCCCCAGGGCATCTCCCTTGCCTGGGGCCTCAAGTCTCTACAGGATTAAGTGCATCTTTCCGAATGAGGCCCAGACAAGGCAGTCCTCTGCTGCATATGTGCTGGGGCCTTGGACCAGCCCATGTATACTGTTTGGTTGGTGGCTCAGTCTCTGGGAACTCCCAGGGGTCCAGGTTAGTTGACACTGTTGATCTTCCTATGGGGTGGCCATCCCCTTCTGCTCTTTCAGTCCTCCTAATTCTTCCCATAGGGGTCCCCGACGTCAGCCTAATGGTTGGCTGTAAGTATCTGCATCTGTCTCAGCCAGTTGGTGGTAGGGCCTCTCAGAGGACAGCCATTCTAGGCTCCTGTCTGTCAACACCTCATAGTATCAGTAATAGCGTCAGGCTTTGGTGCTCACCTATAGGATGGATCCCAAGTTGGACCAGCCACTGGACAGCCTTTCCTTCAGTCTCTGCTCCATTTTTGTCTCTGCGTTTCTTTTAGACAGGTACAATTCTGGGTCAGAAATTTTGACAATGGGTTGGTAATTCTCTCCCTGTACTTGGAGCCCTATTTACTGGAGGTAGTCTCTTCAGGTTACCTGTTGGGCATTTTGGCTAAGGTCACCCCCATTGAGTCCTGGGAGTGTTTCACATCCCAGGTCTCTAGGACTTTCTAGAGATTCCCCCCTCCAATCCCACCCCCAGCAGCTGAATATTTCCATTCATTCTCCTGGCTTTCTGGGTTTCTGTCCTGTTCCCCTCCCATACCTGATCCTGACTCTTTCTCCCTTCCCACTCCCCTCTCTCACCCAGGTCCTTCCCTCCCTCTGCCTCCTGTGATTATTTTGTTTCCCCTTGTAAATGGGATTGAAGCATCTTCACTTGGCCCTTCCTTCTTGTTTTTATGGTCTGTGAATTGTATCCTGGGTATTCTGTACTTTTTTGGCTAATATCCACTAATCAGTGAGTATGCACCATGCATGTCCTTTTGGATCTGGTTTACCTCACTCAGTATGATATTTTCTAGTTCCATCCATTTGCCTGCAAAATTCATGATGTCCCCCTTTTTAATATCTGAACACTATCCCACTGTGTAAACAAACCACATTTTCTTTATCTGTTCTTCCCTTGAGAGACATCTGGGTTGTTTCCAGCTTCTAGCTATTACAAATCCGGCTGCTATGAACATAGCATGTGTCCTTGTTACCGGTATGGTGAAGCATCTTGGTCTTCAGATAGATCTATTTCCAAGTTTCTGAGGAACCATTAGATTGAGTTCCAGAGTGGTTGTGCCAGTTTACAATCCCACCAGCAATGGAGGAGTGTTCCTCTTTCTCCACAACCTTCCCAGCATGTGCTCCCACAATAATAGTGGGAAACTTCAACACCCCACTTTTAACAATGAACAGATCATTGAAAGAGAAACTAAATAGAAACACAGTGAAACTAACAGGTTATGAACCAAATGGATTTAATAGATATCTATAGAACATTTCATCCTAAAACAAAAGAATTATACCTTCTTCTCAGCACCTCATGGTACCTTCTCCAAAACTGACCATATAATTGGACACAAAACAAACCTCAACAGATAAAAGAAGATTGAATTGATCGCATGCATCCTACCAGATCACCATGGACTAAGGCTGGACTTCAATAACAACAAAAACAACAGAAAGCCCACACACTCATGGAAGCTAAACAACACTCTACTCAGTGATAACTACGTCAGGGAAAAAAATGAAGAAATTAAAGACTTTCTAGAATTCAATGACCACGAAGACACATCATACCCAAACTTATGGGACACAACAAAAGCGTTAAGAGGAAAATTCATAGCACTAAGTGCTTTCATAAAGAAATTGGAGAGATCTCATACAAACAACAGCACACCCGAAAGCTGTAGAACAAAACAAAACAAAAACAGCAACAACAAAAAACAAAAACAAAAAAAAAGCAAACACACGCAGCAGGAGTAGAAGGCAGGAAATAGTCAAACTCAGGACTGAAATCAACCAAGTAGAAACACAGAAAATGATACAAAGAAAGATAGATAAACCCTTAGCCAAACTTAACTGAAGAACACAGAGACAGTATCCAAATTAATAAAACCAGAAATGAAAAGGGAGACATAAGAACAGGAAAACTGAGGAAATTTTAAAAATTATCATATATATTTTTTTTAAAAATTAGAAAATCCTATGTTTACATCTAGATAACCAATCTAACAAAGCCACTATTTTCTCTCAGGGCTTTGACAATCCCCCTTCCCCCCCAACACACACAACAGCTATGAGGAGCAAGCCAGTAAGCAGCACTCTTCCATGGCCTCTGCTTCAGCTCCTATTTCCAGGATCCTGCCCTGTTGTGAGTGCTTGCCTAACCTTTTTTTGTTGAAGAACTGTGACATGGAAGTGAAATAAATCCTTTCTTCCCCAAGGTGCTTTGGTTATGGTGTTTCATCACAGCAATAGTAACCCTAAGACAGACTAAGTATGGACTATATCTCAGGTAATTTGAGGGTTCCATTTATTTTTCTGCAGGCATCTTTTCAGAGCCATAACAGCTGCCTGTCTCCAACCCGTGACACACTTGTTTTCCTGGCCTTTCCTTTCACCTACATCCTAGGAATTTTCTCTTGACGAGCTGTGACAATGCAATATTCTGGAAATATCTCTTAAATTCTAAGAGACTGGAATTTTTGCTAGGCCTCATGGCCAGAGTTAATAATATACCTTGAGGTCACTGAAGGCTTAAAACTGCTAGCCTACTGTGTACTCAGTACTCAAGAGAACAATGTTGCAACCAACCTTACTTGTGTTGGATTTCCTTTGCAAGCAACTTTGACAACCTAAGTTAATGCATAGCTACAGTCTTAAAATATGTTGTTTCCTGTGGGAAGCCCTGCTGTGCTCTCGGAGATTCTCAAACCGAAACTACAAGTTGACAGCTAGTC
>NC_045030.1:135394119-135400639 GCF_008632895.1 Mastomys coucha | reverse complement strand
AGGTCCCTCACATTCCCGGTTCGTGGAAACCCACGCAGGTAGGAGCTGCGGGACGGCATCCTACAGTTTCCCATGCCCCTGACTCAGATTAGTGTTTGTGTAAAGCATTTGCTGAAAGTAGCAAATGCAGAGATTAAAAACAACCTTCTAAAATCTACCATGGCTGGGCAATGGTGGTACACGCCTTTAATCCTAGCACTTGGGAGGCAGAGGCAGCTGTATTTCTGATTTTGAGGCTAGCCTGGTCTACAGAGTGAGTTCCAGGACAGCTGGGGCTATACAGAGAAACCCTGTCTTGAAAAACCAAACCAAACCAAACCAAATAAAATAAAATAAAATAAAATAAAATAAAATCTACCATGAATATTGGAAGCATTCATTTATGGATATTGGCTGACGTTTGTAGTACTGTTTGTTATGTGGGTTAGTTGGAATCAGTTGAAACCAGAGGCTTAATTAACTCCTTGTTTAAAAAAATATAACAACAACAATTACCTCTGTTAAAAAGTATACCATTCCTTTCCTATGTGATGTTCTTTGTGTTGTTCAATAAACACAGATGAAGCCCTTTGTTAGGGACAAATACAGTCACAGTAGACAAACATATACAGACACACAGAAGACAAGGACAGACAGATTCACAAGACAGCCTTCTTCAGGCAAGTACAGAGTCACATTCTTGGAAAAGATAGAGAACAGAAAACTCGGTAATTAGGGAATTCAAATCTGACCTTGATCTTGGTTAAATTATAACAAAGGGAAATGCTTATTTCTTTTCTTAATGTGACACTAACTCAGGGTTAAGCACTAATGGGCATAACCCACAAATCCAGCCTCTTATGCTTGAACCTTTGTTTCCTAGGTCTTCTGACCACTCCTTTGTCTAAGGGAGCCAAAATTCCAATGGCTTCTCTGGCATTCTGAAGTTCCATAATGATGTGCCTCCATTTGTAACATGGAGTTATTTCACCAAACACAAAGATGTATGTATAAATATGTTCTTTAGACTGTTGTGAAACATGGTTAAAAAGCCTGAAGCACTCTATATGTCTAAAATAAAAGATGAATTATAAGTTCCATGGTATATTGCCACATTAAAATAGCAGGTATACATTATAAACAGTCTAATGGCTCTGGTTTCCTGGAATCAGCCACCTTCAAGAGCTACTTGACATTCCATTTCAACTGACCTGGCCTTCCCTTCACCTGCACTCCAACCAGCCACCAAAAATTGGATTGGAAATAGCATGGGGGATGCTTTCTGAGAATCCTAACAATGGGAAGAGAGAAGATCTCTATCCCCACCTCTCTTCTCTTTGATAAAGGAAAGCAATGATGCCCCAGCAAATGTTTAACAACTCAACTAAGTCTCTCCCTAGTAAAAGTATGTCCACCGTGGCATTGCACTCATGTATTTTCTGACAAATTCAAAACTGACTTTCATGAGTTGTGGTGAACTTACTTCAGCAGACCACAGGAAGAAGGCCCCAGAGTACTACAGTAGTTAGACATGCACTCAGCCGCCCTGTCTAAGCACTACAGGCCTTAGACATGGACTCTGCTGAGCATGCTTGTTACAGAATAGCTATTTACCACTTGGAGGGATGGCCAACTCTAGAATGGAGGGGATTGTCAGCTAACAAAGGAGCAAAAGCTTCTTGAGTTTCTGTTTTCAAGAGATATGAAAGCCAGGATCTTGGTGGAGAGAGGGAGCTAAAGGTTTTCCATCCCTACCTAGCACATAGAAAACACGCATTGTCTAGCCTCAAGAATCACACCTACATCAGAGGAATGCACACTAGAGAAATACAAGGGACGACCAAAGTCTAGGAGTTCCTCTGTAACTGGCCCCACTGCAGATTTGATAAGAAGTGAAAAATGTTTAACTTGTTTTGCTCTTTTGCCTTTTGATTCTGAGGCCAGAAGGCTAAGTGCCACCAAGCATGAGACCCAAGGAGCACAGAGAGAAAATAAAGAGGAGGACAGTTATGAATCAAGCAGGAAATTAAAGTTGGAAAACTATCACTGTCAAGTCTTACGAACCAGAACAGGAAATTAGATGTAATGGCCTATACCTGTAGGTCCAGCATGTGAGCTATTGCATCATGAGCATTGCTACATGTTTGAGGCCACCTTCTGATTCAATTTTAAAGTCTGTTAACAAAAATACATAACAAAAGAAACAAAGCAACAACAAAAATGGCTTGTTTTAACAACTTCAAGTACTACAGTATTATGGATCAGAGAGAGATAGCATACTGGTCCATTCAGGTTGGCATCAGATTCCTGTAGTAAAGGAAATGGTTTTAGCCTAACCTCTCTGGGTAAGGAACTGTAACTATCACCCAAGGATTACTGTAGAGATGGATAACCGCATGCCTGAGGTCAGCAGGCACCTTGACTTCTGGAGAAGCCTATCTGCCATGCACTTCCCTGTCAGCAGGATGGAAAAGTCTGAAACTTGGACTCAGAAGAGCACTTGATTTCCATAGTGACCTTTCTCCCACTGAGCGCTCACTGAGGGACAGGTTCTGATAGCACAGAGGCTGAGCCTCCATGTTAGATCTCAAGTCCTGTTTGCTTCCCCCACTCTCCAAAGTGTTCAGGGGACTCCCTCAGTTTGGTAGGTAGCCACGGCATGGTTTTTAAACTGTGAAGCTGGAACACAGGAGGACCTATTGGCCCACGAGGCTGGAAAGCTAAGTGTGGGTAGCAGAGGGTACTAGCATATAAAAAAAATGAGGCTCTTAAAAGAGATAGGGTGGTGAACACTTGACCCCTGATTAATCCAGGCTCAGCACCAACATAAATGATAGACAAGGCAAGAGAACTCTATTCCAGCTGACCACTCTTTCTACCTAGGAGACTCCAATATTGGAAGACCCAGAAAGAATTCACACACAAATGCTATATATATATTTTTTTTTAATCAGAGAGATTTTTAAGATGTTCCTCACACCATAGAAAACACCACTTCTTCAACAAATAGTGCTGAGAAAACTGCATGTTCTCATGGAGAAGAATTAATCTAAGTCCCTGTCTTTCATGTTGTACAAAAATTAATTCAATCTGCTTCAATGACCTTCATGTAAGGCTATAAACTTTGAAACTACTGGAAGAAAATAGGGGAGAATAAGATAAAGGTGAGGCATGACAAGGACTTTCTCCTAACTTGGCCAAGTGCTCCGGAAGTAATAGTAAGAACTGACAAATTGCATTTGTAACATTGTAAAGCTTAGAAGCAGGTGGATCTTTGTGAGGCCAGCCTGGTCTCCAAAGTGAGTTCCAGAACAGCCAAGGTAACCCAGAGAAACCCTGTCTTAAAAATACCAAACAAAAATGGTAAAGCATCTGCACAGCACAGGAAGTAGGCAACAGAGTGGAGAGGCGTCATACAGAATGAGGGCAGTTTTTGCTAGCTGTGCACCTGACATTGAATTAATGTATATAATATAGGAAGAGCTCGAATTAAATAGCAATATCCAAATCATCCAATTAAAATATTGGCAAATGAACTAAACAGACCGTTCTTAGAAGAAATACAAATAGCAGATAATGATAGGGAAAATGTTCAACACCCCTAGATAGCAGGGATGCAAATTAAAATCATATTCATATTATATCTCACCCTGGTGAAAATGGCCATCAAAAGCAAAGGGGAACACTCCTCCATTGCTGGTGGACCTGCAAACTTGTGAAATCACTCTGGAAATTAATCTGGCAGTTTCTCAGAAAATTGGAAATAGTTGTACTTGAACACCCAGCTCTATTGCTCTTGGGCATACACCCAAAAGATACTTCACCATACCCCAAGGACAAGTACTCCACTGTGTTCATAACAGCCTTATTCGTAATGGCCAGAAGCTGGAAACAAACCAGATGTCCCTCAGCTTAAGAATGATACAGAAAATGTGGTTTGTTTACACAATGGAATACTGTTCAGTTATTAAAAAACGAGGACAGGGCTGGTGAGATGACTCAGCACTTAAGAGCACTCACTGACTGCTCTTCCAAAGGTCCTGAGTTCAAATCCCGGCAATCACATGGTGGCTCACAACCATCCATAATGAGATCTGGTGCCCTCTTCTCATGGGTCTAAACACAGCTACAGTGTACTTAGATATAATAATAAATAAATCTTTTTTTTAAAAAAATGAGGCCATTATGACTTTTGCAGGCAAATGGATGAAACTAGAAAATATAATCCTGTGATGTATTTTGTGAGATATTTTGTGAATAAAGTAACCCAGACCCCAAAGGGCATGCATGGAATATATTCACTGATAAGTGGATATTAACCAAAAAGTACAGAATACCCATGATATATACCCCATAGACCCAAAGAAGTTAAACAAGAAGGAAGGCCCAAGTGAGGATACTTAATTCCACTTAGAAGGGGGAACAAGACAGTCATGGGAGGGAGGAACCTGGGTGGGAGAGGGTAGAGGGAGAGGAATTGGAGGGGCAGGACCAGATATGAGGAGAAACAGGAAAGAAGCCGAGAGGGCCAAGAGAATGAATGAATATATAGCTGCTAGGGTGGGGGTATCTTTAGGAAGTCCCAGAGACTTGGGATGGGGGAGACTCCCAGGACTCAATGAGGGTGACTTTAGCTGAAATGCCCAACAGTGGGAATATGGAGCCTGAAGAGAACACTTCCAGTAGCCAGACAGGATTTCCAGTGGAGGGATGGGGACACCAACCTACCTACAAAACTTTTGACCCAAAATTGCTCCTGTCTAAAAGAAATACAGGAACAAAAATGGAGCAAAGACTGAAGGAATGGCCAACCAGTGACCACCCCAACTTGGAATCTATCCCATGTGCAATCTCTGACACTCTCTGACACTCTTACTGACACTATGGTGTGCTTGCAGACAAAAGCCTAGCATGGCTGTCCTCTGAGAGGCTCTCCCAGCAGCTGACTTGAGACAGATGCAGGTACCCACAGCCAAGCATTGGATGGAGGTTGGGAGCCCCTATAGAAGAGTTAGGGGAAGAATTGAAGGAACTGAAGGGGATGGCAACCCCATAGGGAGAACAACAGTATCAACTAACCTGGACCCCTTGGACCTCCCAGAGACAGAGCCACCAACCAAAGAGCATACGTGAGCTGGTCCAAGACCCCTGACACATTTATAGCAGAGGGCTGCCTTGTCTGGCCTCAGTGGGTGAGGACGTACCTAATCCTGCAGAAACTTGATGTTCTAGGGTGCGGGGGTGCATTCTCAGAGGAACGGGTGTGGGGGGAAGAACTCACATTTACCAATGATGTTTTCTGACAAGCTTGATGATTGCCCCAAATATTCCGTTAATTTTAATAAAAATAAATTGTGTTGTAGTTTCATATTTTTTTAATCTAAGATCTTAGTTCTTTCATCATGATTTTGTTTTATTCCAGCCTAATTAGACTTCAACCTGGCCAAAAATGTTTGTCCAAATTATTTTTATAGCTGTAAGTTCATTATTTATAACTTGAAAGGCTGTAGAAATATTATTTGAAAACTATTTGAAAGGTGCTTTGAAACTATAACTTTGCATTCTCCTCTGGATATAACATCCAGAGATATTATCTTTACTACATTGTCTAAGAACCTAAAATTGGCCAACTATGGTGGCACCTCCATGTAATACAAGCCTTTAGGAGATATTAAGGAATGGGTGGATCAAAAGTTTTTGCTTCAGCCGGGCAGTGGTGGTACACGCCTTTAATCCCAGCACTTGGGAAGCAGAAGCAGGTGGATTTCTGAGTTGGAGGCCAGCCTAGTCTAGTCTACAGAGTGAGTTCCAGGACAGCCAAGGCTACACAGAGAAACCCTGTCTGGAAAAACAAACAAACAAACAAGCAAACATTTTTACTCCAGCTAGATAGTAAAGTATTGTGTCAAAACAAGCAGAAAGAACCAAAGATTGAAAAGGTTTAATGGGGAAATCACATCTTGGTGACACTGGCACTTGATAAGTAGAGATAGGAGAACCAAGAGTTCAAGATCATCTTTGGCTACTTAAGTAGTGAGGCTGTTCGAGGCCAACCTGAGATGTCACAAAAAGAAACAGAACTGAAAAATGCGCAGAAACTTGACACTGTATCTCACTTACATTTCCCATGCTGGCCTCAAATTTTGTATGTAGTACAGTCAGCTCTCAAGCCCCCGACCTCCTGCATGTCTTTCCCAGAATGGTAGGATTACAGACTAGCAATAATGATTCTTTCTGGGCCATTTGCAGATGTGACTTATATTGGCCACTTGTGCTGTTTCACATGCTAGCGAATTATCTAGTGTTCCTTCTATGTAAAATCAGACTTCCTTTGAGTTGATCTTAACTCACCTAATAGACCTCAAAGCAATTCTTTTCTTTCTTTTGGCATTCATTGTTCACTCGACTGAAGCAGTACTTCTTGGTTGTAAAGGTTTCTAAGGCTCCCTTGCCCTGCCTGCCTTTCTGATTGAAGAGCAGCTAATCTCTTTAATCATGCTTCTTTTATACCACAGGGCAACCCTCCTTCTCCAGTGCCCCA
>NC_045030.1:135366590-135393577 GCF_008632895.1 Mastomys coucha | reverse complement strand
CCCTTTAGCTTCTAAGATTCCTCTCAGGGTTTAGTTACCCCAATCAACTTGATTCAACATTGTGTTATTGTGTTGAGGGGGGTGAGGTTGGTACAGAGAAGGATGTGAGGCCCATGTTTCCATGGGGGCGATATACTGCTAGATGCCCTGAAATAGATGCTTGGATAAAGAGACAGGAAACAGGTTCCTAGCATCTGTCGGGTAGGGAAAATAAAGACTCTTAACCATCTTTTGTGTCAAATTGCTCCATAGGGGCTCTGCTTATGTGTCTGTTGGCATAAGCGAAGTTATCTATTCAAGGCCTATTCAGAAAACAAAACAAAACAAAACAAAACAAACAAACAAAAAAACCAAACAAGTGAGTGAGAAGAGCTAGCAAAGCATCCTAACCCCACCATGATTTGGGGGATAATTTACTAACTGGTTCCAACCACAGACTGCATTAAGGATAGCCTAAAGGATAACTTTGCAAAGTGACTCATGGTTTGATTCACTAAAGGCTTGTCTGCGTTAGACTTAGAGGTGTAGTTGGAGCTGAGCATGGAGAAAGTAAGGCACAATTTTCCTGGATATGTCTGATTCCCTCACCGTTATAACACACACGTACATACACACACACACACACACACACACACACACACACACACACACACATACACACATGTGCACACGCTGAAAACAAAAGCAGTGTGCAGGATGCCCGGCAGCAGATCTCATCAACAGATTTTTTATGACTCATTTTTTTTCCCCTGAACCTACAGTCTGAGTTTACATTTAAATGGATTTCTCAGGAGTAAAGGCATCTTTCCTTTCCTGGAACTCGAGCTGTGTAAAGCAAATAGAACTCCTCCACATTGCACATGAAGGGAAGCCCGCCCCCTGACATTTATCCAGCAGCCACCTCTCTGGAATTGTGGCATTGCACAATGAGCTTATGAAAGCAAAGAGCATGTCCCAAGACTGAACTCCTGACCAATCCTTATGCAGATGTCATTTGAACTTTCCCCTACTTTTCCCTAGTGGTCCTTGTCCTGATAAAAAATAGTACAGCAGGCTAAAGTGGGTGCCTTCTGATCCTGTGAGGTGTTACTAGGGAGCCCGAGAGATCAAGAACCCCACAATAAAACCCACAGAACCAATTCACCTGGACTCTTGGCGCTCTCAGAGACTGAATTACCAACCAGAGAGCATACATGGGATTGACCTAGGCCCTCTGCCCATGTATAACACTTGTGTAGCTTGGTCTTCATAGGAATCCCCTAAGATCTGAAGTGGGGGCTGTCCCTGACTCTGGTGCCTGCCTGTGGATCACCTTCCTCTAGCTGGGCTTCCTTGACTGGCCTCAGTGGGAGAGGATATGTTTAGTCCTGCTGCAACTTAATGTGCCAGGGCAGGTTGGTACCCATGGAGTAATGAGAGGAGGCATTTGTGAGAGGAGGCCTGGGAAGAGAGGAGGGAGGAGGTTTCTGTTGAGATGTAAAGTAAAGAGAGGGAGAAAGAAAGAAAGAAAGAAACTAATCTATACTTTAGCCAGAATTCCTGAACCTTTATTATCAACCGAGAAAATGTGAATTCAAACATTAAAGTTCATACTTTGTAATGAAATATCTCCAGGGCCTTTGTTAAGTACAAAGGATTATGTACGTTGGGTTCATATTTTAAAATGATAATATACACTTAGTATTAAAAAGTGCAGTGGTGCTGCATGCCTTTAATCCCAGCACTTGGGAGGCAGAGGTAGGTGGATTTCTGAGTTCGAGGCCAGCCTGGTCTACAGAGTGAGTTCCAGGCCAGCCAGGGCTACACAGAGAAACCCTGTCTTGGAAAAACCAAACCAAACAAACAAAAACAAGTGCAATTATCTGAGGAAAAACTCAGTGTTCTTGCATTTGATAAGTATGAGACATGGTATTTATCAGCACCATAGATAAAAAAATAATCGCTGCCAGAACAATCAGTCCGGCAAGCACGGGGAAGGGGGAGCCGACAGGGGTTTGTTCTAGTTGTTTTTGTTTGTTTGTTTGTTTGTTCCTGGGAAACTGGGAAAAGAAAAATCATATGACATGTAAATAAAGAAAATATCTAATAAAAAATGTGATAAGGAAAAAAAACAAATAATCGCTTATGTTTGCATTTGGAGAATCTGAGCTTTTCTATCTAAAATTATTTCCTTTACTAACTGTGCAACTCATCCAGAAAGTCCTCTCTGAAGCAGACTTAGTACCACTTTTTTTACAAGGCCAGGTTAAGTTCTATTGACTATTCTCTGAGTCACATGCTAAGGAGAATGTTCAGATGGGTTTTCCATGTAGACATTAGAAACTGACTTATCTATTCTGACCTGTTTGTGGGGGGGAAACAAACAAACAAAAACAAGTAGAAAAACAGAGACCAGGAAAATTTGTGAGAGTGGAGGCTTATAGTTCAGTAGTAGATCCTAGCTTGTTGTGAGTAGAGGCCAGAGATTCATCTTCAGCACTGTAGGGAACAGAAAAAAAATATAGGAAAAAAAATGAAGTATATAAATAAAGACTAGAACAAATATCCCTGCAGACCTTCATTCAGCAATTAATGAGTCTTGTGATAAGTGTGTGTTGATTTGAAGAATGAAGTTCAGGCAATGAAATTTAAATTTATTTACTAGTTATGAGAGTCTAATTGTGGCTACCAGGATGAAATGCAACACTTTGGCTACAGTATCCCTATGATGATATAGAAATTATAAGAATACTAAAGGTATCATGTGTAAAGCCCATTCCCCCTCCAGTTTATTTGTAGAAAACATAACTGTAAAGCATAGGTCCTGAAAGACAGGTTAGTTTTCCTCTCTCAAAGTTTTCCTCTCTCATATCGTGTGTGTGTGTGTGTGTGTGTGTGTGTGTGTGTGTGTGTGTGTGTGTGTGTGTGTGTGTGTGTGTGTGTGTGTGTGTGCTTGTGTGTGTGTGTGTGTGTGTATGTGTGTGTGTGTGTGTGTGTATGTTACAGTAAGCAGAGCCTTCTCATCAGTATGGTAATAGAACTGTGTCTGGAAAACATTCCAAAAGTATCAGTGAACTGTTAAACTCAGGAGATGCATTTTGTTTTTAAATAGGCTCCCACCAGGCAGGCCAGGATGGCCTGCTGGAATTCACTATGGCAGTGGTTCTCAAATTGTGAGTCATGACCCTTTGGGGGTCGTCACATATCAGATATTTCCATTATGATTCATAGAAGCAGCAAAATTACAATTATAAAATAGTATAATTTTATGGTTGGGGGTCATCACGACATGGAGAAACAGTATCAAAGGAATTTCAGCATTAGAAAGGTGGAGGGCCCCTGCACTATGGAGTCCAAGCTACTCTTGAACTTTTGATTATCCTGCCTCGGCCTTCCAACTGCTGTGACCATACACTAGTCTACCACATAGGACTGAAAGTGTCTTCTGACTTCTCCAATATTCCCCCTGTGATTAGTCTGCTCTAAGTAGACTCTTTATAGGGCATTGCTTAACAACCGCCACCATTTTTTACGCTGTGAAAATGAGAGAGCAGGAAATTAAGAGCTCTTTTCTCTACTCTTTAGAAGCTGTGTTTAGAAAACAGAAGTGGGAGATGCCAGGTGACTGTGCAGGCAAAGAACCAACACTGGGCAAACAAAATCAGGATTGCTATTGCATGTAAGGGACAGAAGAAGAATGTCACTTCTTCCGAAGCTGCTGTGGGCACAGTAGAAGTGTGGTAGGAGTGTGGGCATATGACCGTGACCTTAAAAGAGTGTGTGGTGCCATGGTAACATGATATCTTTTAATGTTACTCTGTATGGGGTAGAGACTGAAAGCCCTGAATGATCTGCAGCAGTATGAAGCTCCTTTGATCTGAGGAAGGGCCTGGAGCAGATGCCCCCATGTCCTTACCACGTGCAATCCCAGGTCACCCTAATATTCATTAGCCCTTTGATCTTAAGGGCCTTATAACATCTCATGTGAAGAGGAAGGACTTGGCCTGAAAGCAACGCTAATTTAAGAAAGCAGAATCAAAAGCCGAACATGGTGCCTCACACACTGTTAATCCCAGCACTAGAAAGACAGAGGCAGGCAAATCTCTGTGAGTTTAAGGCCAGTCTGATACACCATAGTAAAGTCCAGACAAGTGAGAACTAGTGAGACCCTGTCTCAAAAACCAAACCAAAGCAACAACAACAGAGAAAGAAAAAATGGTCCACAAACAAATCAGCATTAAATGTTCTCTGAGGTTTCCACAGAATGGCTAAAGGGGAAAGAGACTAATTAGAAACCCGGAGCAGCCAGTTAAAAGCCAGACTTCTCAATCACAACTTGGTGGTTGGCCAAAAAGGGGCGGCCACCCATAATAGCACAAGTAGCTGACCTTTTTCTGTGTGCTCTCCTAGGAAATTCAGTCTTGGAGGACTCAGTAAAGTGGCTGACATGCTGGCAGAGACTTTTGTTCCTTCACCCAGGAATCCTGTAATCTAATATCCTCGGTGGTGCTGGAAACAAGATCATAGGGGCATGGCTTGTCTGGGGAAGCAAAGTGAGCAGGGCCAGGGTGCTCAGAAGAGCTCCAGACATAAGTTGTGAGTACTGGATCTTCAGACAGCCTTACCCAGAGAACAGAGACCTGAGGAAACCCGCAGGACTTCTCAGAACCTTCTTACTTGTGACATTAAGTCAAACATTGTGCCCCCTAGGCTGTTATATTGTAAATTTGAGTTAGATATGGTCTGGAGTCAAACCCCTAACATACTATTTGCTTTAGAACTTGGCTAGTTAGCTACTCCAAGTACCTGTGAACTCTACCCTTTCCCCATCCACAGATGTAGGACATAATTCTATGTGGATCTTATGGAGCCATCTAATGTATACACTTATTTCGCAATATTTGTCCAATCAATTAGTAAATAATTTGACCTACCACATATTTTGAGGTGTTCACTAATATCCTTTCTTCCCCAATCAGACATAATATGATGCCACTTAACAAGACAAGTTATTCCATCTGGGCCAGCAACATGGCTCAGCAGGTAAAAAGGCTCTTGCCATCAAGTCTGAGGATCTGGGTTCAATTACCAGGTCCATATGATAGGAAAGAACTAACTCTCATAAGTTGCCCTCTGACCTCTGATCATGAACCATGGCATGAGTATGCACACACATAAACACATTAAATTCATGAGTAATAAAAATAATTTCTTTCTGCCCCGACAAGTATGGCAGGTATGACTACTGTGTCACATGTACTTCAATACATGGCAGAGAGAAGAGAGAGGCTATTTCTACGCTGAGTATTCTGATTTATGAATATCTGACATAGCCTAATTCCCTGAAAAAAATAATCAAACCTGAAACAGTGATCAGTCTGGTGCCAGGTAGCTCAGACAGAAAGCTAGCCTGAGGAGACCACAAGTATAGCTCCCAGCAGGCCCCAACAGATCCCAAGACTGGGAAAAAGCCAGAGTCTAGAAGAACCCCCTCCCCCCGTCTGAGACTAAAGGCCCTGTGCAAAAATGTACCTGACACAGATGACCCTTGCGTGGGGTCACTGGGGTAGACCACGAGAGGAATGAACCTGAGATGACCACCAGACCCGCAACCATGTGGCCTTGATGGGGAGTTTGTCTGAAACGACCACTGGTTGGTTGCTGTGCAGGCACTGGGAAGCATGCCATGCCAGACATGACCTCTGCCTGGCACCACAATGCAAAATCAGAGCATAGCACTCCTGAGATCACTCCTGAAATGACTCCCCAGACACTCAGAGACCCTAAGAGGAACAAGCAAGTGGTGGAGAAATGGAAGAGCAAGAGAAACAGAAGCATGTGGGCACAATGGAGAGAGGCAGAGCTAGAGACTCAACAGTAGTGAGGAACAGCCCGATGTGAGTAACCTGTGATGCTACCTGGTGTGGTCCTGGCCTGTGTTGCCACCAGGGGCCTTGTCTGAGTTTGTAGCCTTGCAGCAGAGGAGTTCTGTTACCACCAAAGGCCAGGAAGACGTTCCTGCTCTGGGCTGACATCTGGGGACATGTTGACATCTGAGAACTGGCCCCACTGCTCACCTGGACAGCTTGGGAGAGCTGTCTCTGGGGGCATGAGAGCTGACTCCACCCCTAAGCAGGTGCAGTGCAGAGAGTCGGCCCCCACACACTGGAGGAGTTTCAGGTGAGTGGGTCCCTTAGGATAAGACTGTAGAAGACTTGGCCCTACCATGTCGTGTGTGGTGGCATGGACTTGGGAGAGATACTCTTCTTTGCCTCCTAACAGCTCACCACCTACATCAGGCGGGAGACCTGGCCCTGAGGTCATGAGAGCAGGAGAGCTGGCCCTGTCTGCTGCAGCACCTGGGGAGAGATGGCCCTGAACCTCACCTGGGCAGCAGAATAGAGTTGACCCTGATGGCAGGGGTGCTAATTTGCCAGCCCCTAGAGTGTGAACATGGACTAACTGGTCGCACGACTTCTCTGCTGAAACTTGTCTGCTGCGCGGTGACATGGGTGAGGGAAAGATGACTGCCCCACCCTCCTCTCACCTATGGCAGGCAGAAGACCTGGCCCTGAGGTCATGAGAGCTGGAGAGCTGGTCCTGCCCCTCACTCACAGCAGCACTTGGAAGATCAGGCACTACACTTCCCCTGGGCAGCACAGTAGAGGTGGGCCCCTGGACATGCAGGGTTGCAGGTGACCTGGCCCAAGGGTGGAAGCATAGGAGATTGGGCTCTGATTCTTGTCTGCTGTGTGGTGGTGCAGAAAAGGGAGAGACACCATCCTCTCCTCCCTTGTCCCTTGACACTTATGGTAAGTGGGAGAGCTGGCTCGGGAGTCCTAAGTGTGGGAGGGACTAGTCACGTCTCTCACTGGCTGCAAGACTCAGGCCATGTACCTCACCAGGACAGCAGGGTTTAGCTGGCCCTAGTTACATGCACGCGTTGGCCCTAGGGCCTGAGAGCAGGAGACCAGCGTTGACCAGATCAGATGTCTCCCAGGCCCAGATGCAGGACTTTGAATTGGCCCACCCCAACTTCTACTCCCATCGATGAACTGCTGGAATGCATGAAGGAGCCAGTCCTACAGATCCAAAATTACAAGATCTCCATGATGCAGGGCAACAACACGATATTTGAAAGGAGTCCCAGTGAGATTCCATTATTGATAGAGTATCAGAAGCCAGAGGCATTGCACCAGACCAATGACTCATGCAATGAACATTTGCAAGCAAAAAAAGTGTGGACAAAAGGGTATACTGATGCACTGCAACTTCTACAATGAGATGGTCGTTTCTCTGTTTGGGGGAGGCTGGTGTTACAAGTGTGGAAAGTGGATACAAGGGGAAGAGGAGAGGAGTGGAATTGAGGTGTATGATGTGAAATTCACAAAGAACCAATTCTTTCTAGGATACAAGATCCAGATATTAGTGGAATATACTAGCTAGCATTAACTCTGAGACTATTCTTACCAAACGTATATAACTTGATATGTTCTTAGGACATATGTCATGGTTAGAGATAAAAATACCAACTAATGCTATAAGGTTATGATTACCTAAATAATATAAAAAGGAACAATCACTTTCTATGATGGGGGCAAATCTTTGTACGCATCCATAAATACACAGAGAATGTTGCACATAATCTCAAAGGATCTCTAAAACCGCAGACTTCAAACCTCTAGGACACAAGACAGAAGATGTAGAACAACAGACAAGGAGTTAGTTTAATAACCCTTTAGATCAAGATCAAAGCAGAGTAAATAAAAGCGCCAACTGTCCCTGCCCTCACTTTAGAATTCCCATATTCTTAGTTCCTATCTTTTTAAAATCTCTTCCCTTTGAAGATGGTAAGATAGTCACACGTCTTTTTTTTTAATGACCATCAAAGCTAGATTAACATAGCTCTGTACAAATTATCAAAATCTACTGTGAGTGGTCAGTCAGCATTTTGAATTTTCTTCTTCTACATGCTAATTCTTAATATTCATTGTTTGTTGTTTGTTTCTTAAGGCAGGGGTAAGGTGTGTAACCTGGGCTGTCCGGGAACTCACTCTGTAGACCAGGCTAGCCTCGATTTCACAGAGATCTGCCTGCCTCTGACTCCCTAGTGCTGGGATTGAAGACGTGTGCTACCACATCCAGCAACTGTTACTAATCTTTATGGTAACCATAGATTGACCTCAACTTTCATGTCTGTACACAATTATATATGCAGATCTATGCCTCAAATGATTAGAATCATTTATCTTGCACATATAGTTTAACCCTTTGATCTGTAGTTTCTGCTTGACATTCCCAAGATTCTTTTGTAGAACAAATGCCCATAGTGCTAATTGTGGCACACCTCATATCTTATCTATTTCAAGTTCCTCCCAGAAACTGTAATCTATGTCTTAAAGTTATGATGCATTGATCACACCTTTTTCTCTTCACCCAACTTGTATAGATCTCAGTTTTCTCTACCATATTATAGCTGTGTGAGTGTTGGGCAGTTACCTACTTTCCATTCTAGTGGGGTTGTGTTTCACTGAGTATTATTTCTTTGCAGGTAGAGTGGCTGTGTTCTGTGATCTATCATTGAATATTTCATAATACAGTTCCTGGAGTGTGCTAGCAAAGCCATGGAACTCTATTATATCCTGTTTTCACACTGTGATTCAGAATACATGTGTAATTTTATCCAGGACTCAGTCTCAGACAGAGGCTTTCTGATGATAAACCTCTTTTCAGAAGGAGGCCATAATAGATACCTTAGAGAGCTTTTGTTCCTGAAGATGAGGATGTGGACAGACTCCCTGCTTACTCTATCAGTGGTTGAATGCACCAGACAGAATGTTCTGACCAGTCAAACTTCTCACTTGTGAGTCATTCCTTCCTTCGCTGTCTCTTCCCAAAAGAGCTACCTCATTCCAAAGCTCAAATTTTGTATACTTTCTTCCAGGAACATGAATGACCCTGTAAAATCTTGCTATGTGAGAGAGGATAGTGGGTGGCCAGGAAACTGGAACGGATACATCCACACCACAGACACACAGAAACACACTGGCAGCTTGAACGTTGCATTTGAGAGCTTTCTCAAAGCTAGGATACCAGCTGGTAAGACATCTGCCAGACCAGATTCTGCCAATTCTAGCCAAGGCTTGGCATGTGTCTCTATTTAAGAAGTGTATAGGCAAGGGACAATGTGCAGCATCTCATATTTTTTTTCCTTCCTTTTCTTTTCCTGCTCATGTTAGAATGTTTGCTTTGGAAGGACACAACTCACCAAAAGACTTTCTATAATTTAGGGTCAAAGGACCACATGTTTTCAAACATCAGTACATTTTCTGATGGGGATTAGAATATTTAAGAACATGGACTCCCAGTGCCAAACCTCTAGGCTCAAATTCTGGCTCTGTATTTCCTTGACATAGATCCTTTGGGGGCAATTATACTTTACCTAAACAAACAAACAAACAAACAACAAAAAAAAAAACCAATGTTAACACTGATGACACAGAAAGGCATGTGCTGGTTCTTAGTGGGTGGTGACTCACTGCAGAGCAGGAATCCTTTGCCACAGGGGAAAGAAATAGAACTGACTACTTGTGGGGGTGGATGGGGTGGGTTGGGGGTGCTGAGGGCTGAGGAAGTAGGAGGTTGGTGGGATGAATGCTGGAAGATTGTCTTTCAGGTAGTGAGAAGAAGCAAAGTAGACTATGAGAAGGTAGGGCAGCTCTCCCAAGATCCCCACCCCCAAGCCAATGGTTATAGCATTGCCCACATGTGAAAGAGGAACAAGGAGGACCAGAATCTCATCCATCAAGTGTAGAATGTCAGAGACTCATAGAGGGCATAAAAACAAAAGGTCTTCTTGGAGACTTAAACCTAAATCTGTAAGACTTGTAAGAATGGAGGCAAAGATTAAACTAGTGAAAGTAAATGAGAGCCATTAGTGCTCAGTGCTTTACCTGTCCTTGCCTCCAGGGACTTTGGGCTTTCAGGATGCTTGGTTTTACTCCGAGCAACCCTCAGCTACGTATGCCTCAGTGTTTGCAGGCATCCCTGTAGGTCATCACCCTGGAGTCACAGTGGGAAGCTTGTCACCCTCCACAGCATGGCCTTAGTCTCAGCCAGGCTGCTTTCTGTGAGTTCGGAACACTTTCAGTGTGCAGCCATAAGGAGTGAAGGGATATAAGAAGCTATACTTTCCTGTCTTTCCCATGGGGTTTGGGAAGCTCCTCTTTTGTCTCCTACTTCTTTCTTGTTAAAATTCCTGTCCAGGGAAAGATATAATCAAGAAAGTGTACCCCCTGACACATACTCCTAAAGTCCCAATCACAAATAAAGGCATATTTCCTCCAAAGTTCACTCTGCAGAACCAATGGGTTTATTGAGTTCCCTCACAGAGCATAGGTGAGGACTTATGTACAGAGTCCTGGGTGCCTCTCACCACAGACTGCTCTTGGAAAGCCTTTACCTTGCAGATGAGGGCTTTCTTTCCCGTGGCCTCATAAAAGCAGTCTGCTTTTCCTTGTCTCCCCTCAATATATACTCTAGTCCTTCCCTAGAGTCACCTCCAATTAAGTCAGAGTTTCATACAACAGGAGATAAGGAGTTGGATTTCAGATGTGGCTCTTGTGATCCCTAGCATCCCTCCATGGTGGGGTATAAATAGCCTCATGGGGTATCATAATACCCAAAATGTATTTAACTAGATTCCTCCACTTTCTTATTGAGCAAAGAGGAGGTTCACATTGGTGGGAGAACCTGAGAAATTGTGAATCTCCTCTTTGCTCAATAAGAAAATGAAAGATTCTGCCACTGATGTGTTATTGTATAGTTATGTAACTGTTCAAATAAAGAGTTAATATTTACTTGAAGCTTTATAAGAAGGTTCCTGGATGAAGTAATATTTAAGGTAATACCTGGAGGGTAAGGAATAATTAACCTGATGAAGTGGAGTTGAGCATATTCCAAACAGCATACATGCCTATAATCCCAACAAGGCAATCAGATAAGAAGTTTGAGACTAGCCTGGCCTAGCAATCAAAGCAAGAAGATCCCAAGAAGGGAGAAGAGCAGGTGCTAATGACAGGTAAGAGACAGCTTGATTTATTGCAGGGGCAGCATGGAATTGAATAGATCATGAGTAGACCGTGAAGTCAACTCCAAGAGATGGTGATGAAAAAGGAAGACCAATGTCAAAATTGAGCAGCCCTCTTCATAATGCTTGTAAATAGAGGTGTCAAAGATCCTTCAGGGCAGCCAGTCCCTGATGAAGCCACTGGATGGAGACACTAAGATAGAGGCCTCCAACCTCCTGACTTTTGTGGGGCTAACTAGAGAAAAAGAGTTGGACAATGGAGGCCTATCTCCAGAGAGGTGGAATGTGTGCACTGTGCCTTGATACCATAAAACCTAAGCACAATCCAGAACAAAGAAAGCATATCTTCAGTGGATCTTAACGATGGTCTTAACTTTGTGTCCCCTTTTGAGAGTCTTCAAGAAAATACCTTCAGTCACTAAGTCCAGGGCAAAAACAGGGACAGGAAGACTTCCAAAATGGGATTTGCATCTAAGTCTGTTGTTGGCAAAATGCTAGTTCACAGAAAGTTTCACACTTTGTCTTTTTTGTATTCATCTGACTAGATGACATGATATAGCCCACGAAGACTGGCTTATTTAGCTTGAAAATAACAAATAATGAAAATGCTGTCCTCTAAGGTTTCTAGGGGAGTATTAGAAGTGGGGCATCGTTTGGAATGTAAATAAACAAATATAACAAAATGCCATGCTCTGTTCTAAGTGTTTTCTGAATCCATCAAGTCTTGTTTGTTGGTTTGTTTGCTTGTTGTTGTTTTATGAGAAAACTGAGAAGGTTTCTGTTAGGTCTCAGTCCTAGGACAAATAGCTAACTAAGGGGCTTCTTGACATATTAAAGCAGATGCTTTCTCCCAGATGGTTCTTCCAGCATCCCTCAGTCCCTACCTGTTACAGGGCCCTCCGGGCTGGCATATGCCATTCCCTATCCAGAACTCTCCAGCCCCATGGCTGGGCTGCCCTTCTCGCAGCTCTTCTTGCCTTGATATAACTTAAAAGTGATGACTCTGACAATCTTTTGTTCTTGAAGGAGTGAGAAGTGTATAACCTGGTCCCAGCCATGTCTACCCCACTACACGAGATATAGAAAATGAAATTTCAATATTCATGACTATTCACTAGAGCCCTACCACACTCATTTGTTTCTATATTGTCTATGGCTGCTTCCCAATGCAGCCAGCAGTCAGACACTTGTAGTAGAATCCATATGATTCATGAAGCCTGACTATTCACCATTTAGTGTGCTGACTAAGACAGCATTCTGACCCCCTGGGGTGCTGAGTATTAAAGATGTCATTTCAAGTATAAAGTAAAGGAAGGCACTGTTTGATTGAGAAAGTATAGGATTTGACTAATATCAAATAACAGATTTGAGCCAGGCCACATGTGCTATAGTATATGTATCCCTGACACACATACACACACCCCATTACCTTCATTAATGTAATAGAAATTTTGTTTTTTGTTTTTTGTTTTTTTCGAGACAGGGTTTCTCTGTATAGTTCTGGCTGTCCTGGAACTCACTCTGTAGACCAGGCTGGCCTCAAACTCAGAGATCTGCCTGCCTCTGCCTCCCAAGTGCTGGGATTAAAGGCGTGTAAAAGCCACTACTGCCTGGCACTTTTTGTTGTTGCTGTTGTTGTTGTTTTGTTCAGCAAATGTTATTCAGTGACCAACTAGTGGATTGAAAGGATTTCTGTAAAGTAGTTGAAAGAAGGAAACACATCAACTTCAGCTTTGCCACTACAAAGACACACAAAACAACCTCTGATTAAAATGTAACATGTATACTAAAGCCTGGCTCAAGATTTCCTGTTATTTCATAACTGCTACCCCTAGGACAAATATGTAAATAAGACAAGTGTGTATGTCTAGAAGTTACTAAGCAATATCAAGAGATGGTGCTCCTTGTTACTTTTTCCATCAATAAATAACCCATGATTTGATAAAGCAACGAGCTCATTTCCTTAAAAAAAAAAAAGTACCAAAAAGGACTTCACCCAGAGCTTTAAAACGTCTCATTTAAACATAAGCCTTCGCTAAGGATATGTTTAGATAATGATGAACCAAGATCTTAAGCAAGATTCAAAGATTCCTCCTCTTTTGAGGCTCTAGTGATGCAAAAATGGTCAGAGAGCCCAGACGTCCTAGTCCAGCATTTAGACTAATTGGATTTCCTAACTCCCCTTCCTTCCATGGCTTTTCCTAGCCAGGCTAAAGGAATGTTTATACAACTAACCTTGAGAAAAATTTAAGCCATGCTAATTTTGCTTCTCTCTAGCCTCTCTGTTCCTCTATGCATTTGGTTCCTTTCACATCCTCATCTTCAATTTACCGAGTCCCTCGCAGCAATGTCCTTTGTGAAATAGTTTCCCAGGGCATGAACAGTGCATGCCCTCCCTGCTTTCAAAGCTGACTTAGGGCATTGTTCATTCTCTCTACTGGAAAATGATTCTCTTATCTTTTCTGCAAGGCTCTGTCCTTGACTCCTGGGGTGATGATATAAAAGTGTAATGATATACTTATTCCCCAGTGTCCTAACTCTTAAAGATTAACTAACACATTCAATGCATTGTCTCATGAATTGGGACCTTTATGGCACTCAGCTAAGAAAAATAGGTTTCTTAGGATTGGAGTAGGGTTGCTCTATGAACGCCATAGTACCTAGTATATTCTTGATATATCCGTGGGTTGGCTTTTAGAGTGTGTTGTCCAGATACAGCAAAGCTCTACTCCATGAAGTCAACTGGGACAAGCCTGGGGTACTGGTCAAGTAAAGATGGGAATAGTAACAGTACCAATCTCCCAAGGATGTTATGAAGGTTAAGTGAAACAGTAGTCAGCTATATGAAGCCATAGGTATTGCATCCACAGATTCATCTAACCATGGATAGAAAATGTAACCTGGTATCAAAAATGGCAATTCTCAGTTGTCAAGTTGACGATAACTGGAATGAACTACAATTCAGAAATGAAGGGTACACTTGGGACCAGACCTTGAGGCTGGAAAACAACGGGCTTTTCATCCAGATCTTGAGGTGGGGTGACACATGCACTTAGTCCAAATAGACACACACCTTTAATTCCAATTTTGAGGCACACACTTAATCTTGGCCATAAAGTCTGTTGGAGGCCTATATAAGGACAATGGAAAAGGAAGGGCTCATTCTTCATTGTCTGCTTGCACGTACTTGCCAGAACATCTGTTGGAACCTATTTCTTCAGGATTCCAGCTTCTACAGAAGGCCAGCTCAAACACTCATGGGACTGAGCAACTACTAGATTCTTGGACTTCCCATTCATAGCTGCCCATTGTTGGATTAGTTGAACTGCAGACTCTAAGTCATTCCAATAAATTTCCTTTATGTATAGATTAATTGCATAACTTCTGTGACTCTAGAGAACCCTGACTAATACAGTATCTGACGGACTTATCTGTAATAAGCATGTATAGACTTTTTTCCTTGTCTTTATTTTCTAACCAGTGGTCTAGCAATTATTTGCACTGCATTAGGTATTACAACTAATCTTGAAATTAAAATGGAGGTATAGTTCGGTGAGAAAGCACCTCCTACCGGGTATGTGCAGGCCCTGGGTTTTATCCCCAACACGGAGAAAAACTACATGATAATATGTACATGGGTTACATGTAAATAATATGGCACTTGATATAAAAGGACTTGAGAAGCCGGGCAGTGGTGGCACACACCTTTAATCCCAGCACTTGGGAGGCAGAGGCAGGTGGATTTCTGAGTTCAAGGCCAGCCTGGTCTACAGAATGAGTTCCAGGACAGCCAGAGCTATAAAGAGAAACCCTGTTGGGGTTGGGGATTTAGCTCAGTGGTAGAGCGCTTGCCTAGCAAGCGCAAGGCCCTGGGTTCAGTCCTCAGCTCTGGAAAAAAAAAAAAGAGAGAGAAACCCTGTCTCAGAAAAAAAAATAATAAAGGACTTAAGAATTACAAATTTTAGTATCTGTAGGGACTCCTGGAATCAGTCCCCCACAGAGATTTAGGGACAATTGTATATGTCAAAATTTCAAAACAACCCCAGGGACCATGTAATGTCTAATAAATTTTAGTCATTTCACCCATTGCCTCAGAGGAAGCAAGGCTTCGGTTGCATCACTGCCTCTGAGTCAAAGCAGTGCATGCTTTTTTGCATCTCTGCTCACTGAGCCCCTCTTGAGCAGTACCCGACACTCAAGGACGTCCTTATAGCATCTGTTCCTCCCACCTCTCAGCATCTTCTCCTCTCCATTCTTGCTGACAATCTCCTTTACAATCCACACTAAAAATCCCTCATACTTTCTCTTCTGTCCCCAGACCCCAGAAGTCACACACTGGCAACAAGTGCTGTAAACATATATTCATTGTCTCATGGCATCTTTTTTTTTTAAAAAAAAAAAAAATCTCTTGGTAGATAACATTTAGAAATTTGGAAAATTTAGCTGGGCATGGAGTGCTGCATGCATTTAGTCCTAACACTTGGGAGGCAGAGGCAGGCACATCTCTGTGCATTAAAGGCCTACATAGTGAGTTCGAGGCCAACCAAGGTTATATAGTGAAACCATGTGACAGAAAAGAATTGGGAAATTTAGTGCAAAACCTGGCAATTGGAATTCTTTCTTTTTTTTTTATAATCTTAAGATCCAGAAATGCAGGCCAAATTTCATTGTCCATTATCTGCTGCCTCTTGAATAGTGGCTGACACCTACAAACCCTTTAAATTCTGTTTTTCCACTGTCTCAACTAGCCCACTTTCATGTTTTACTAGCACTAAAAACAGTTCTTGTGAGGCCACCAGGAAGAGCCAGACTGGTTTATTAAAATAGGACCCCAATTCAGTAGCAACAGGAAGCATGTTTCTCTTCCCCAGAGGTCAGGAAGGAGTTCACTCACTTGCCTGCCACTATTTCACAGAGTGAGGAAGGGAATTTCCTTTCACTTTTGGGAAGATTGCTAAAAGGAAAACATGCATAAAACATCTGAGTGTGTATCAATTCCTGTTTGTGTGTGCATCTCTTAGCACATCCTCTTACATGTTCCTCTCCCTTCAAAGAAGTCCACATATCTCAACTAAACTGGGCTTCTTTGGTTTTTTTTTTTTTTAAGATTTATTTATTTATTTTATGTGTATGAGTACACTGTAGCTGTACAGAGGGCCATGAGCCATCATGTGGCTGCTGGGAATTGAACTCAGAATGGCCCCACTCACTCCAGCCCCGCTTGCTTCAGTATATACTTCAGTATATACAATATACTTTGTAGCTGTCTTCAGACGCACCAGGAAAGGGCGTCAGATCTCATTACGGGTGGTTGTGAGCCACCATGTGGTTGCTGGGATCCGAACTCAGCACCTTCAGAAGAGCAGTCGGTGCTCTTACCCGCTGAGCCATCTCGCCAGCCCTTGTTTTGTTTTTTTATTTATTTCCTGAAACCACTACAGTTTTGTCTATGGAGTTTGCAGACATATATTTCTAAAATATTTTGAGCTGCTTTGAGGATACATAGACATGCATTCCCCTGGAAAGCATTCGAGAGGCTAAGAGCCTGTAGATTAGATAAAATGTTGGCTGTGCCAATTCCTGCAAGGGACCACTCTGGCTGTAAGACAAACTGGCTGCAAGAATCGCTGCTGCAAGTCTTTGCCTGTAGGTGGGCATCATAGGAAGGCTTGTAAGTGAGTCTCTGCCCAGAAGTGCCTTCAAGTTCAAAGAAGAAACATAGGGTATCAGCTCTTCTATAATTAATGGTACTTTCTGTTGCTGTGATTTAACAAAAAAAAAAAAAATCTGACCAAAAGCAATTTGAGGTCGAAAGGGTTTATTTGATTTACAGCTTACACTCTAACATTAAGGCATTCCAAGGCAGGAATTCAAGAAAGGAATTCAAGACAGGAACTGAAGCAGATACTGTGAATGGGTCCTACTTACCACCTCACTCTCCAAGGCCTATTCAGCTTTCTTTTTCATAAAACCCAGGACCTTCTGCCAAGGGGTAACACCAGCCACACTGGGCTGCTTTCACATCAATCATTAGTAATGAAAATGCTACTTAGACATGCCTACATTTCCTCAGTTGAGGGTTTCTCTTCTCAGGTGACTATTTTGTCACAGATTGACCAAAAGGAACCAACACGGATGTAATAATGATCACATAGCTCAAGAGGACTAAGTATTGTTCAATTAACCACTCAGGTCCAAAAAGACAGATTCTGCTGCTGTCTCCAAAATAACTAAGGCATAAATGTCATGTCTCCATCATAAAGCTATGAAGACAGTTAGTAGCTGGGTTTAGAGTCTAACCCAAGTGGTCTAGCCTGTGCTTCTGAACATTATACAATTACATGCCTAAGTTATGGGCACAAGACTAGCAACAATAACATTAACTTGGAAATCACTAGAAATCTGAATTATTAAGCTCTAGACCCGAATAACTGAATTAGAGTCTCTAGAGTTGGTATATAGCAATTTGTGTTTCTGGTGAGTGGTTCTGATGTAACATTTGGGAACTGATGTTCTAGGGGATAAGGAACCTCTAATATTGTAAACAGAGTATTGCAGAGTGTCTGTTAAAAAACACTTGGGTTGCTCTAGTATAGTTTCATCTAAATGACAGTAGAGAGGCATGAGGAAGCAGTGGACCACTTATTCAGAAATAGCTTCTTGTCGCCATGATCCATGTCTAGGAATACCATTATTGGACATTGCTTCTTTTAGATTTTGAAGACATCATGATTTAGAGAACTTCTTCGCTGTCATTGTCATCATCGTTGTTGTTTTGAGATAAGGTTTCTCTGTGTAGCCCCGTCTATCCTGAAAATCACTCTGTAGACCAGGCTGGCCTCAAATTCAGAGATCTGCCTGCCTCTGCATCATGAATACTGGGATTAAAAGCAAATACTACCATGCCCTGCTAATTAGAGAACTTGTTTAACACAAAGCAAATGACCCGGTGACAGGAAATGTCATGACCCAATTGCTAGCTATGGCATCATATAGAAAGTTGACACCCATTTTTTGTTTATCTCATCTCTCCTGTCAGAAGGGGTATACACACCCTTGGTTCACCACAAAGCTGGCACAGGAAAAAGAATACAGGTTGAGAGGAGGTCACAGTTGCTCAGCTCGCTTTCTATGAAAAGTTCAGAGAACCTATCTTCCTGATCTGTTTGTTCTACATATAACCCCAGGATACAGTTTAAGAGTAAATACTGAGCTTATATTTTGCCTCTGACATAGCATAACACTGGTAAATGTTTTGTTCTGCTACATCTCAAGCCTAATGGACCCTCATCAATCACTGGCTGGATGAGACTTGAGTTCTGAAAACATTCAAGTTCTCTGTGCCCTTGGCAAATTCACTGTCCTCTCACTGGAAGCGCACAGAAGCAGTCGAAAAGCTGAGACTCCAGCCACCTGCCTGGGTTAATGCAAATACTATAAGGAAACTATGCAAATTCCTTCAAAATGATCTTGGAAAAAGGCCTAGTCTGAAGTGATCTGTAAAAAAAGCAAAAGTATTGTGCTTAACTCTGAGTGCAGTCCAAACCAGTTTCCTCTGCTTTCCCTTCACCCTGCAATGACCTTTACCTCTCCCCAAACTAGGGTTCCTGACCTCAAAAGTCAGATAGGCGAAACCGAAGATCTCCATCTTTTTCCAGAGGGGAGTGCAGGGAAACGGCAGGAAGCAAACAGGCTTCATCTTGTTACCATTTCTGCAGGAGTAACAATCACTTGGCTGTTCCTCTCCTACCCCTTAATGACCCACACAGTTCGGCTATTAAGTGATAAATCCTCTGAGTATTCATGACTGGCTGCTCTAATTCTGTAGTCTGAACTGTAACAATCACGATAATTGAGCAAAGTCAGAATCGCTGGGGGATGCCAGCTGTTGTACAAGGCAGACCATAAACTCGAACTGGCCGAAGTCCTTACCTCCAGAAATAAATGCTGAAGGGAAAAAAAACAAATGGAATGAAAGCTAGAAACTTGAAACTTTCAGATGAGCCAGTGGGAAAAGATTAATAGGCAAGAACCGGCTTCTGGTTCCCCTCCTCATCCTCCCTCTTCCTTTTAGCCTGTATCCTAGCAACCAGCTAAACTAGTTGGTGGGGTTTTCTCCAGTGGCTCAGCTGAGGTCATAATGTGCTAGTGGGGGAAGGGCAAAGGGAAGAGGAAACCTGTTAAGAGACGAATAGGAAGGATACCCTCCTACTTCTGTCCCTTAACCCACTGTTTACCACAAACAAAATCTATTTCTAGAAAAGAAACACCAGAAAGAAGGAGAGGTTTTATTTGTTGGCCTTCAGCTCTTTTTATTTTGTCGATTTTGAATGGTGAATGGCTACAGTTGGATAAAGTCAATATCGGAATGATTAGTGGGGCGCTGCCTCCTCGTCTTTTTGTGATACAAAAGTAACTCCTTAGCCTAGGCTGGCCTCCATCTTGCTATGTAGACTAGGCTGACCTTGAACCCCTAATTGTCCTGCCTGCAGCTCTCAGGTGCTGGAATTACAGGGATATGCCACCACACTCCACTTGGAAAATGAAATGGGTTTCTGCATGTCCATCCCTTACACGCACATAGGCACATTGTATACATGGGTGCTCATCCACTTACTGGAGAAGATTGTTTCAGGCTCTCTGTCTTTGTAGCTACAGACCTTTAGAGTTAATTCTGCTGTATTTTCTAACACAAGTTTGGGTTTACTTGTTCAATAGCTGAGCAGATGAAATTGCTCACAGCATCTTTTATTAACCAGTCAGGGACTGACTCACCCCTGGATAGCTGACTGTCCACAAACCAAGTATCTTCACTCAGCTTTTGAGCTCACACATTGCATAAACTAAAAATCTTCTAAGCTGAAAAGTTTAGGGGTTTTGTTTACCCAGGGCCAGCCTCTGTTCTGCATGAATCAAGCTGAAGGACTTAAACAAGGAACTCTCTGCTTGGGATGACTTTTCCTCATCCTGCCTGAAGGGACCAATATTTGACCCAAACACCCTAAGACCAAGTTCTCAGCATAAAGATTTACTTTGTCCCAGAGGGACAAAGGGTGAGATATAAGAGACAAAGACAGGGGACAAAGGACAAGGGAGAGGGGAGAAAAGGGGGAAGGGAGAGGCAGGAAGAGGTATTTGTCCTGGAGGGGCAAAGGACTGCCTCTGGACAGAGAGGAGACAGATAAGGCACAAGTGCACAAGTGGCAGTCTATGAGGGTAGAAGGGGAACCACTGTGGAAGGATGAGGTGTTCAAATTCGAGGTTAATTGGGAGAGGTTAATTAGGGTAGCCACAGGGAGCAAGGGGTGGGGGATGGGAGTGTTGATTGCTAGGCTTCAATACTTTGATAGTGGGACCTTGGTAGTCAGCCTCAGGAGGAGGAAGTGGCCAAATAAGGGAATGAACCTTGGTGACTAGCTTGAGGAATGTAATCTAATAGTTTTTTAGCAAGGCAGAGGGAATCGGGGAGAAAGGCAAGGCCTGCCAGAGCCATGCTCACCACGCTCAAGCTGGCTGGAGCCTCTTCACTGTCTATATTTCTCCTTTAAAACAACCACGCACATAGATGCCAGGCTAACCTCTCCACAGTCACTTTTCTACATCTTACAGGTTTAAATGATTAGAGAGTCTCAAGAAGTTGCAAAAAGAATTCAGAAAATTTCCTTTTAGTCACCATATACCTTTCTCCCATAATAACTATGCTATATGAGCAAAACTGGGCTCATTTGCTCATCCCAATGAACTAGATTATAGATGTTTTCAAAGTTCTACAGAGAGATGTGTACCTGCCTAGCATGCACAAAGCTCCAGGTTCAAATCCCCAATACTGCAAACAAAACCATGTAGTGAAATGTCAATGTTAATACAATGAATCCCTACTAATCAACATTTTCAATTCAAATGTCTGCTTCATGTTTGAGGTCTTCTGGAGTTGGGCTCCATGCCACACAATTAGCCACAGCTCCCACTTGTTTTCTGAAGCACACACAGAACTTACAATCAGATGAAACTCTTCAATGTTCACTGTATACCTGTGCTCCACCTATTTTCTCATCACCCTCCCCCCACTTCTCCAAACTGTATACTTTCACCAGGTTCATGCTACCTCGTTTTTTTTCTTCTTATAACATATATACTTTATTTTAGGGGGAGGGGCTTTCATCAATCTCTGCAACATTCATGCACTCCATATCTGGAAGCCTTTTCTTCTTTTTAAAAATTTTACTTTTTACTTATTCACTTTATATCCCGCTCACTGCCTCCCTCCAGGTCACCCCCTCCCACAATCCTTCCCCCCTCCCCTCCCCTTCTACTCTGAGCAAATGGGGCTCCTCTGGGTACCCCCGCACCCCCTCTGCCCCTGGCACTTCAAGTCTCTGTGAACCTAGGCGCATCCTCTCCTTGAGGCCAGACAAGGCAGCCCAGCTAGAAGAACATATCTCACAGACAGGCAACAGCTTTTGGGATAGCCCCTGCTCCAGTTGTTCAGGACTCACATGAAGACCAAGCTGCATATCTGCTACATATGTGTGCAAAGAGGCCTAGGTCCAGCCCATGTGTATGTTCTTTGGTTGGTGGTTCAGACTCTGAGAGCCCCAAGAGTCCAGGTTAGTTGATGCTCTTGATCCCCCTGTGGAGTTCCTATCCCCCTTGGGGCCTACAATCCTTCCTCCTATTCTTTCATAAGAGTCCCCAAGCTCCATCCACTGTTTGGCTGTGGGTGTCTGCATTCATGCAGCCTTTTAAAAAAACATTAATTTTGCTTAAAGGCTAATGCTGTGTGCACTGAGAATATAGTTAACTATGATGCACAAGGCCCTGGCTTCAATCTCAGGCACTATAAGGAATCAAACAAAAACCCAAATACCCTAAATAGTTCTCAATTAGTCTTATTGAGAATTCATTATTCTGACTTCATTATGAATGGATTTAGCTTAGGCTACGCTGAATAATTTACTACATGAGGATTTTTAAAAAATCCTTATATTTGCAAAATTGTGGTAAAATAAAATTTACTGCTACTCTAAATCCTGTATCTATGAATGTGGCTATTATAATTTAATACTAGGTACATGTAAGTGGAATCATGTTTGTTCTTTTGCTGTATGATTTTAAAGTTGTTTCAAAGCTTGTGCTACCTTATAACTAAACTGTTCAAAGGCTAGTGCTTTGTTTCATGAGATATATTGTAAACACACTCTTTTCCTTTATGCACCTAACAACTCTAGGTGATTAGTAGATAATTATTGTTATGACCTTGTCAGAAGACCAAAGTTCCTTGTTTTATTTTTACAAACAACAAAGTCCCACAACATTGTCTTGTAGCTATCTCCCAGATCATTTGTTATTGCTTGCCTAGATGTGGGCTAAAAGCACATTCTAGGGGTTGGCTCTGCACCTGTGTGTTGCTAAAGCTGTTTCCTTTTGATGCATCTTACCAGGTAGACAGCTGGGGTTTCTCGGCTTGGTCTCTCTCCCTCTGCCCACTTCTTAGTATGTTTGCACACACGTGTGTGCTCCTTCACAGCACTGATGGCTATATGTACATGTGTACTCCCGAAAAAATGCTTGAGCAATGCTGTCAAGATTCTCTGAGTTTGGGTGTTAAAGAAATCAAGGTTGATAAACCAATGAAGATATGGAAAAAGTTGGCAGGAGCTCAGAGGTCAAACCAGAGCAGACAGGACAAGATGGCTCAGCTCTTTCGGTCCTCAATGGGAGGAAGAAATGGAAATAAGAACCAGTATTAGTTTCATTCTTGAGTAGAAGCCAGATATTGCTCTAGGAACTTGACAAACTATCCCTTTTAACCCTTAAAACAATAGTAACAGATGCATACTCTTCCTCCCAGGTCCCCAGCTTCATATCTACTCTGGATGCCTTCTAACACCAATTTGCATTTCTAGCCCACTGCTAATACTACTGTCAACAGAATTCTCATTTTACAGATGAAGGAACTGAGGCATAGAAGGGCTAAGCAATTAACAAAGAAGAGTTCAGTTCAAATATTTGAATTCTGACTCCAGAGTCCACAGTCCCTGAAGTACATGATGAATCGATATTAAAAACCTGTGGACACAAGCACCTTTAAGGTGGTTTAGTTGTGGTTAGAAGACAGAGCCAGGGAATGGGCATTGTGTCTCAGTTAGTTCTGCTCCCTTTCAAAAGGGGTCCAGTCTTGGCTTGAAAATGACAACTGCTGGCCACGAGAAGCCTAAGTGAGAGACTGAAGCTTAGATGCAGTTCCGTGCCTGTTTCTGGTAAAACATCTCCAGATCTGCTACATATCATATCTCCTCCTGCTTTTGGGTGATTGATGTCCCATTCACATCAAACACAGTAAGGACAGCGTGTTTTGATACTAAGCATGGTAAAGGCCAAGGACATGGCTTACTAGGCAAAGTCACTCGCTGCTGAGCCTAGCAACCTAAATTTGAGCCAGGGGTGGAAGAAGAGAACTGACTTCCACAATTTCCCCTTTTAACCCCCACAAGTTGTGGCACGTACACCCCTTCACACACACACAAACAATAAGCAAGGAAATGTAATACATTTTTTAAAAGGCATAATGAACTTGTTGGAAGATAATATCTATATAGAGTCTGGGTTTTACAGTTGTTATTTAAGGTGGGTCCCATGAAAAGGCCCTTGTTTTTAAAGGGCTCTCTGCTACCACCCTAGAAGGCTTATTTATTTTGCTGTAGGAAATGAATGATGATCACAGATTTCTTAACTCAACTGTGAGGTTCCAGTGCAATACCTTGGGCACCCAGCCCAATTTATGTATACAGGAAGAGGCTCCCAGGTGGCTGACTCGGTTTTAGAACAATATATATCCTGCTGGAGTGCTTCCTGCCACAGAACTTCGCTGAGCTCCTGAAGTAATTGAGTAAACAGCTTAGCTTCAGGTGAGAAAAAAAATCAGATGAGGCAACAAGGGTGAGTATTTGGGCTAACAGGAAGGGCTTCTGAGGTTTTGTGTTAGGACTGGGAGATCAGAACAAGAAAGAAAAGCCAAGGGGGTGGGGCGGGGCAGCGGTGATGGGAGTGGGGGAATGGGAGGGCCTGGAGGTGGGTATCAGCAGAGGCACACATCTTTAATCCCAGCGCTCACTCCAGCACTCAGTGGAGAGGCAGAGACCTGCACATCTCTGAGTTCAAGCTAGCCTAGTCTACAGACTAAGTTCCAGGGCTACACAGAGAAGGTAAAAAATAAAAGCTTGTGTTCCCTCCACCATTGTGCCAAGACTCCTATCAGTTGCCCCCTGTTACGAAGGTCCTAATAAGACACAAAGTATGTTAGACACAAATAATCCTTACTCACAGTTAGGTTTTTTTGTTTGTTTGTCTGTCTGTAGACCAGGCTGGCCTCAAAATCAGAAATCCGATTGCCTTTGCCTCCCAAGTGCTGGGAAGGAGCTTTTTTGTTTTGTTTTGTTTGGTTTGGTTTTGGTTTTGGTTTTTTTCGAGACAAGGTTTCTCTGTATAGCCCTGGCTGTCCTGGAACTCACTCTGTAGACCAGGCTGGCCTCTAACTCAGAAATCCACCTGCCTCTGCCTCCCAAGTGCTGGGATTAAAGCCGTGCGCTACCACAGCCCCTGCGAGCTTTTTTAAATCCATTTGTCTTTCTTACTTTGGTAAGCTGAGTTGGCCAGTGAAGATATTTTACACTGTCATCCTTCCTTTTAGCCTCAGACTTGGAGTAGACTAAGAACCGGGCAACCATCTCTCTGTGTCTCCTTTCCCCTCAGCTTGCCATTGCTCTGCTTAGTTCTCTTACATGGAATTTGCCACTGACAAAAAAGCTGAGTAGGGAAAAAGGAAAACCCGCTCTGTTGGTGGTTCTTGTCTCAGAATGCTCCAGTCAATGAGAGATGTTTTCCTCATGTCATAACCGTGGTTTTTATCAGAAAGCCCTCATGAGGTTTAGGATGAGGCATATAGAGTGGTGCTTTCCTGCCATCCTCCAACCTGCTTTTTCCTCTGCATAAGATGCTCCCTTTAAGAACAAGGCTTCTGGCTAAGTTCAAGTACTTATCGTTCCCTTTGAAGTAGATGAGCTTGCAGCTAGATCCCTCAGACCAGGAAATGAATGGACGCTAGGAACGTCCTGTCTGAACTTTTGTGTGGTTGCACCTCCAGAGTTCCTCAAAGCTCTAGCTAGGGCATCTCGGGCACATACAAGGGACATTTTAATCCACTCAGAGCCTCCCATAATCATCTGAACCTTTGATGCAGCTAGAGAAGACATCATGGCAATTTTAAGCTGACTCCAAAGCCAGGCTGCTAAAAAACATCAACTCTCCCCACCTGAAATTCTGAAGGCATCTCCAGCTCTGTCCAGCTACTTTGCCCATTCATACTTTATGAATAAACTTCCAACAAACTGAGCGTGTGGAAGCAGCAACATAAGGTAGCCTAAGCTCTGCAAATGCAGCCCTAGGGTTTGTCCCAGCAAAAGTGCAGTCCTCTCTTGTTGCCGCAGGACATTTGGGCAAATTGAAGTCCTTCTTTTCCTTCCCAGCATGGCTGGCTATGCTCTATTTGGTCCAATCCAAAGGTACCTGCGTTCTAGCAGCTGCCAGCAGGGCATATTCATGAAGCCCTCATCTGGATTTTAGATATATGGCTGTTACATGAAAGGGTTGAGAGGCTTAACAAACCATGACCCTTAGCTGATTCTCCATCTAGCAATGACCAAGAGATTCAAGAGCTTGGTTTAATTCTCCTCCAGCCTCTACTGATAAATATTTTCTTGATTGAATTAAGATCTACTACCTTGGAATTGATTGGTTGGTTGCATGTGTATGCGTGCATACGTGTGTGTGTGTGTGTGTGTGTGTGTGTGTGTGTGAGTGTGTGGTGTGATGGGGCAAGTTGAGTAGGTTCAAGTCTTCCTTTATGTCTTGATAAAGATACCTTGTGTTTTGAGACAGGCTCTCGTGCAGAAGAACCTTTCACCAAACTGGCTACAATAGTTGGTGAGCAAGTCTTAGGAATCCTCCTGTGTCTACTATCCTGGCTCTGGTCTTTTGTCTATCCCCAATGTACCATCATGTCTGTCCTTTTATGTGGGTACTGAGGATATGAACTCGGGCCCTCATTCTTGATCCTCCCTACCCCTAACAATCTTGTTAGCGTAATCCAAATAGAGGTATCATGTTCCTTTTTATAGGTGCATCTCTATTTGTATGACTTTCAACAATACAAAATACAGAATGCCAGCTCTTCCAGGAACTCAAATGCTTTGTGGGAAATTAAATGCTAGGTAATTTTGTTTGCAGGCTTCTTATACACTAAAAGGGACGGTGCTGTTTCTTCTTTATTAATTAACCTGCTTCCTTATCCACAAGTCTATGGAAACTGAGGCCTAGGAGAGATGGATGGCCTTCTCAAGAGGGATGCAGGTAATAGGTGGCACAGCTGAGGTTTGGACCCAGGCATGACTGTGGAGTCTGCACACTTAATTAACAAAGTGGCTGGTACCAAAATGAAGCACAACCATTAAAGCAGCCTACACTCTAACATACAGTTTTCCAGTCAAGAAAACAGTGTCATTAAGATCAAATATACATTCAACTACTGGTTTATCTAGACTTTTAGTACCATTTACCAACCATAAACCACATACCTTCCCCAGCAGTGTTTAAAGAAAGGGGATAGACAAAATAATAGTTTTTTGTTTGTTTGTTTCCTTTCTTTCTTTGTATTTTCTAATAAACTTCAAATTTGATTAGGAAAGAAAACGACCATCTAGAATATAATTGTGATATTACTGTTAAACATTGGGAATTTTGCCGCTTGTATAGTAATCCTCACTCCAAATAGCATTCAAAGTACTTCCTTCTTCCATCCAAATGTAGACAGTTGTGCAACTGAAGGCAAGGACTCTGTAGTTTCTCTTCCCTTCTCTTTACT
>NC_045030.1:135357832-135366580 GCF_008632895.1 Mastomys coucha | reverse complement strand
CAGAGTGTCTCAGAAACACTGGTGGAAGCCTCAGGCCCCTCCGGTGAGAAGAGATAACCACGATAACAATCAGCTTGAGTAGTCAAATCTAAAATGCTGTATTCCCAGTCATCTCCATCCTGACCTCCTTGGGATTTCTCTGCATTTACCCAGCTTTGATAGGATTCCAGATCAAGTGCCTTACTGTCCTGTAGTTGCTCCTCTCTAGTATCAGGGTCCCTCTTAGCTTTGGCTGTCTTGGGCTGCCTGCTTTTCACAGCAGGAGCACCTTTTAGTGAGATCTGCAGGGGAGCTATTGCTGAGCACCCCTCTTCTGTGCCCTCAGACCAAGGAACAAAACGCTTGCTTTTTTTTTCACTCTCTATTGGAGGCCAGTGTTCCCACTGTCGAGGACTCATCCTCTCTTAGAGTCTGGACTAGGTTGTCGGCTGTTGCTGCTGCTGCTGCTGCTGCTGCTTGGAATGGTACCCACGCCTGTATATCCAGAGGCCAGGTATGATCCAGGGCATTATCCTTCTTTCCTTGCCATCGTTTATGTTTTTTCTTCTTCTTTATCGTCCTCTTAGCATTGGCACCAGGCGCCATCTCCTCCCAGGAAGCCTGCACTAGAGGTACAGGTGAACCGAGGAAGTTAACCTGTGTGCCCTTAGACAAAGTAAGAACAGGCACATTATTCTTGATCGCATCATTGGCAGCTGGCAAAGAGTCTGTAAAACCGGTCTGTACTGGATCTGGGCTTACAAAAGAAGCCCACGTCTGAACTGTCACAGGCCAAAGACTAGACTCAATCTTTTGGTTCTTCTTGGCTCTCTTTTTACAGTGCTGTCTCTTCTGTGTATTTCTTTCCTTTTTTGCTTCCCTGGAAGGCTGAACTGGACTTGCTTCAGGCAACAAAGTGCCTGCTGATCCCTGCCAGAACTGAGCAAGAAGCACTGCCTTCTCCTCTTTCTCTCTCTCCTTCTCCTCTTTCTTTCTTCCTTGCTCCTTGCTAGAGAAAAAGGCCCCCATAGCAGAAGCATGAAAAGGAAAAGAGGTTGCAGATAATGCTTGAATCTTCAGAGTCACAGGCCAAGAAAGAAAGACCTTCTTACATTTCTTTCTATTCCTCCTTTTACAGCTGCTTTTTTTCTCTCCATCATCCCCATCATTTGTACTGGATGAAACTTCTGGAGCCACATCTGTCCATGGACATGGGACTTCTGCACTCAGACAAGAACGAAAACGGAACATTTCCCTTATCTCCTCAGTTTCTTTCTCATGTACACGTTTCTGTTCCACTTTTACCTCATGGTATGCAGTGTACAGAGCATCATCAAGATGGGGAGTGTGGGTGGGAAGCGCCACCCCTGCAGAGGCTGCAGCCACAGGATCTGTATTATTTGCCTGGGTATTCAGAGCCTCCATGAGAGTTAAAGTGTCTTTGTCCATAGTTCTCCACACAGCAACTTTGCTTTGCTGTCACTTCTGCAGTAAGTGAAGTGTTTATGTGGAACAGAAAGGCTAGAAAACAATCAAAGAGGGAAAGATGAATAGAGTTCAAGGTTGCCAAAAAGAAAAAAAAAAAAGGTATTAAGCACAAGTCCGATGAGTTATCCAGATTAGGTCCCCTAAGGCTACCTGAAATGAATTAGGAAGAAGAAGACAGGGCGGATTGAAGAGACTGTAAACTGGGTCTGAGCTTGGGTATGACCTTCGGTCAGCCTCTTCAGTTAAAATGGTCTGTTTCAGGTGCCTTGAGTCTACTGTGGCCCCAGAATTAAGTGTTAGCTGTCTTCAGACACTCCAGAAGGTGGCGTCAGATCTCGTTACGGATAGTTGTGAGCCACCATGTGGTTGCTGGGATTTGAACTCAGGACCTTCAGTAGAGCAGTCGGTGCTCTTAACCGCTGAGCCATCTCACCAGCCCAGAATTTCAGTTTTTAATCAGCATTTAATATCAATGCTATCTTTCTTGAAAGAAGCTGACAGTGCTGAAAGAAAAAAAAAACATAAAAATGTTAGAAAAAGATCCTACTTTTACATTGAGGAATGCATAACTTAATGGTCAGGAGAAAGGCTGGAGTCCGAAAGGTACTGTTGGTACCTTTTGGTGCTTCAGAGTTCTGCCTGCAGAGAAGATCTTGTAGGGAGGAAGACTATGGTTGAATCTACACAAATCAGAGAGGAAAACAAACTACAACATCAACAACAAAAAGTATCACCTTGAGCCTTGGGGGCCATCAAGTTGACTCAGCCACCAAGTTTGATGTCCTGTTTGTTCCCTGGAACCTTCATGGTGGGAGGAAAGAACTGAGCCCCTTAAATTGATCTTGACTTCAATGCTATTGATGTGGCCCTTGTATACACACACACAGAGAGAGAGAGAGAGAGAGAGAGAGAGAGAGAGAGAGAGAGAGAGAGAGAGAGAGAGAGAGAGAGAGAACACAATAATCCTCAGTAGTTATTCCTAGTTAACAATCTGAATGGGCTCTAACCTGAGTTCCAATAGAAACATGCTGTCTGTCTTCTCAACTTCTCTCTGCTCACTGGTGTGTATGCTGGTGACTGAGAGTCTTCCTGTTAGCATTTAGGTCTTCTTCATTGATGTCCAATTCCTCTAAAGCTGAGATATTCCATTTAGATGAGGGAGACAATCTATCCATAATATACTCTGCATAGGAAGACTTAATGAAGTACTTCCTATGTCCCTCTAATGCTTCCTTTCATACATACAGTCAGTAGGCTTTTTGAATGGGCCTTGTACATGTATCTTTTCTTCCTGATCATATAGTTTTGCTGACCTTTGGACCAAAAAAAAAAAAAAATGAAGAAAGAAATTCATCAAGGCTGGTGAGATGGCTTAGCAGTTAAGAGCATGGACTGCTCTTCCAGGGGTCCTGATTTCAATTCCTAGCAACCACATGGTGGCTCACAACCATCTATTTGTAATAGGATCCTATTCCCTCTTCTGGTGTGTCTGAAAGCAGCAATAGTGTACTTACATACATAAATAAATAAATCTTCAAAAAAAGAAGGGATCAAACTCCCTTTGTCTAGACCCGACTGACACAAAATGTTCAGTGAGGCTATCATGTTTTCCTGGGCCTGGTGTTAATCTAGTTAGGAAAAATGGAAAGTTGTGTCTTATTTACCTGGAAACTGTTACTCTTAAATCTAGAGCAAGAGTTGTTGCCATATCCCTATGAATATCATAACCTCAATGGACATAGGGGAAGGCCTCATGCACACCTCCTGTCCCGACACCACAAATGGCCTATGGCAAGTTTTGTGTAGATAATGTTTTCAGCCAATTCTCTTTCTAGGACTTCCAATATAAGATTGTAAAAAGAAAACTTACATAGCAAAAATTGAATATTTTCTACTTATCGTCAAAGAACTAGAAAGGAATGTGTGATGCCATAGTGCTAGAGGATGGTATGGAAGTTAAGAGCTCCTCTCTTGGGGGCTGGAGAGATGGCTCAGCGGGTAAGAGCACTGACTGCTCTTCCAGAGGTCCTGAGTTCAATTCCCAGCAACCACATGGTGGCTCACAACCATCTGTAATGGGATCTGATGCCTTCTTCTGGTGTGTCTGAAGACAGCTACAGTGCACTCACATACATAAGATAAAAACCTCTCCTCTTTCAACCAAAAAGCCAGAGAGGTTGATTGCCAGTACAGGGTGTCACCAAACAGCACAGTATATGCACCAATTATTTAGCAAGATTTATACTTTTTTTTTTTTTAAAGACAAGGCTTCTCTGTGTAGCCCTGGCTGTCCTGGAACTCACACTGTAGACCAGGCTGACCTTGAACTCAAAAATCCGCCTGCCTCTGCCTCCCAAATGCTGGGATTAAAGGCGTGCACCACCACTGCCCAGCCTATATTTTTCAAAAGTCTTTTCTGATGTTATATATGTTCTTTCACTGGCTTTATGAGTATATTAAAGAAGACAAACTGCTAAGCTCCTTACTCCTCAGGGACTCACAAAGGCAAGGGTATCACTAGATGCAAGTCAGATTGCTAACTGCCAGAGGCCACAGAAGGCCAAATTTACCTTGTTCTGTGCCATAGAGTCCAACTTCTCCTCATACTGAGAATTTGTCTTTTGCTCAGTGACAAATTTATATCAACTAACCATACAAAAGCAAGTCAAAAGCAAGTCTCAGTCCAGGTCTCTCCCTGTTGCCTTCCACATCTATGAAATCGCATATGTGTGTATCTTCATGAGGTATTTTCCCCCTTGCATAGATTTTCCTCCTGACTTCCCATTTGTTTGTACAGATTTATTCATTCATTCAAGAAATGCTTATCAATGCTGCCATAATGCCAAGCATGAGGCTAGGTACTAGAGCATACATAATCAATTTTCAAAGTATGTAATTACAGTCAAATTCCATCTTGGGGGGGTCTATAAACTGAGTACTTTGATCCGAGTTTTCTAAGCTTCCAATCCTGTAGTTCTACTTTTATATGTCCTCTTTTGGTTGGCTGACAGGGAGGCAGAAGACATGCTTTGTAAAGAAAAGCATGGATCTTACTAGAATAATTGTCAAAAACCAATCCAAATCCTCATTCCTCTTAATTATTAAGGCCTGCAAGCTCTTTGCCACTCTGTACTGGCAATCAGCTTCTCTGGCTCTGGGGTTAAAAGAGGAGAGGTCTGAACTTCTGCACCACCCTCTGGTACTATGGCATTATACAATCCTTTCCAGCTTTCTTGGTGATAAATAGGAAGTGTTTGATTCACGTGGGTTTTGTGTGCTAGAATGGAAGCTCAACTTAATGTGCTGCACTGTAAGACTGTTTAATGTCTCTCCTCTCTCTGTTAGGAACCAGTGAGTGTATGGATGTGATGAGCAGGGTCTTATACAAGTCAAAGATTTAAAATTATGCTCTGAACTAAGTTGGGACCTACTCAGGTGAAACAGTCATATCACTTGGAATTCTTTTATTTTGAGTGTCGGGGGTGAGGGGAACCCACAGAAAATAGGAAGCTAGGATACTTAAAGGTCACTATGAGTCAAATGTCCAAGTACAGAAACAATTTTGTATGTGGCTAGAGTGCAAAGTACTTCAACAGAAGCTGTGACAGCACTTCCGGGCTGGCCTTAATTGTCACGCTCTTATTAGAAATACCTGACATTTCTCTGTTCCACAATGTCCAATCAAACAGTGGAATTCACTTCCATCGCGGAACAAAGAAATTAAGATTTGTTGCTATTTATTGGCCTATCATCGGTAGTGTGTTTCTTATTGAACCAATTAAAATCTTGTGGAAAGATAGATGTAGTAGACAACACTGGGGCTCTTCAAACTCAATAGGGGATCTGGAAAATAAGATTGAAAGTATATGATCAGAAATCTTTGAGAGGGTTGGAGAGGCAAGGTAGGAAATACAAACAGAAGCAACAAAAAGACCCAGAGTGATTCCTGTATTGCATTGATGATGACTTTTTTTTTTTTTTTTTTCATTTTTCGAGACTGAGTTTCTCTGTATAGCCCTGGCTGTCCTGGAACTCACTCTGTAGACCAAGCTAGCCTCGAACTCAGAAATCCGCCTGCCTCTGCCTCTCAAGTGCTGGGATCAAAGGCATGCACCACCACCGCCGCCGCCCGGCCAGATGATGACTTTTAAAATAATGATAATTATGCTAAAATGTCATTTGCATAATGCAATGTTGACTCTTTGAAATATTGTTATTGTGTATGAGTGCTTGTGCATTGTTTTTGCTTGTATTTTGAGATAGGATCTCACTGTGTATCCCAGACTGGTCTCAAACTTATGATGCTTCTGCACTAAATACTGGGAATTATAGTCATTCACCCTCACACTTGTCTCCAAATGTTATTTTTTCTTTTTGGTTGTTTTTATAAGTATACTCAGATTTATACATCAATCACCACTGTTCCAGCATATATTTACCATCTAAAAGAAACCCTATCTCTGTAAACATTCACTCCCCTTCATCCTGCCCCCATTAACTACTAGTGTAATTTCTACTGGCATAGACTTGCCCATTCTGAGCATTTTATATTGGAGTCATAGATGACATTTTATACCTGCCTTCTTTGCCAGATATACTAGCTGCAAGGCTCACTCATGCTGTAGAATATTGCATTACTTCACTCCCCTTTATTATAGCCATTAAGTAGTCCACTTTATGGGCAGATATATCACAGTGTTTACCATTCACCAGTTAATAAGAGATCTGAATTGCTCTGCTTTTTGACTCTTATGAATGATGATAGCACCCACATTGTGAACAGGTTTTAGGATAGTTCTCTTACAGATAGCAGTTAGGAATTATATAGTAATTTTATGTTAAAATATTTGAGTATTACCTATACAGTATTCTTCTAGTGCAGAACTGTGTTACATTCCTATGAGCAATACACAAGGGCTCCAGTTTCTTTACACTTCTATCAGGACCCCTTGCTATCTGTCTTTTTGATTAATGCCCTCTTAGTGGGGGTGAAGTGGTATCTCATTGTAGTTTTCTTTGTTTATTTGGGGTGTGAGAAGTATTAAACCTGGGTCCTTGGACATGGTGGGTAGGTGACTTACTGCTGAGTTTGAACCCCAGTCCTTTTTTGGTATGGTTTAATTTTGAACCAGACTCTCACTAGATTTTTCACACTGGCCTTGAGCTTGCTCTATAGTTCAGGTGGGCTTTGACTGTGCACAATGCCTGAATTAGCCTTCTAAATAACTAGGACTATAGGCCTGCACCACCAGACCTAACTTCTTGTTACAGTTATGATTGACATTTCCTTGCCTACTGATGTGGAAATATATTTTCATATGTTTACTAGCTACATCTGTTTCTTCTTAGGAGAAAAAGTGAATTCAAATCTCTTTTTGTGCTGGGAATTAAATATGTCATATGTACATGCTAGGATCTACCAATATGTTGTATTCTAGCATTTTCTTTGTCTATTATAAAGTTAAAAGATTAAATAGTGATACCTATAAAGTCATGTTCTTGCATCCACTTCCAAGTGTCATTTGAGGTGTAGCACAGACATGAGGAGAAGTCAGATAATCAAGGTGATTGTACCTATGTGGCTATTGAGCTGGCCTTATTCGGTTTTGGCAAAATACCTCAGGAGTTCTCTCATTGGTGTGCCACATCAAGAGGCATAATGTAACAGATTGTATTACTGATAGTCCTCAGGAACACAGAAAATACTGTATTTCAGTACTCCATGATATCTTAGACAAAAACAAAACAAGCAAAACAAAACAACAACAAGAAAAGAAAACCTTTAATGGCCTTCCAGCTGAGGGATCCTTGCTTCTTTCATGAACTACTGGCTGATCATAAGGCCCTTAAGAAAATGGTTGACAAAATTCAACTTTATGTCCTTTCTTAAAGCCGCCTTTACCTTTCACTATGTTGTATCCCTAGAAACCGCATCAAAGCCGGATCATTCCAAGTAACTTCATAATGGGATGATATGTTCCTGATTAAGCTTTAACTAAAGCATACCTGTAGTGATTGAAGCAAATATGCAATGGGATCATGAGTTCAAGATAACCCTGGGCTGCACAGCACGGCTGTCTCCAGAAGTCAAAAGAATAACTAAACTGTAAAAAGTTACATAAATGGAATCTGCCAGTATGTAATCCTGGGGGAGGTTAAATTTTTTATTCAGAATAGTTCTCTGGAGATTCATTCCATGTCTTTTTTTTTTTTTTTTGTATGAATGGCTCTTGCCTGAGTAGTATTGCATGGTATGAATGTGCCACAGAGTGTTTAAACATTCACACACCAAGCCTTATTTCCAGCCGGGTGCTTTCGTGAATAGGGTTGCTAGAAACATTCATCTTCGTGGTTTGCTGTAAGTGTAAATCTTCCTTTTGCTGGGATAAATGCCTAGGTGTGGAATTGTTCAGTCACACGATAGCTGTAATTTTCCTTTATAAGAAACTGCCACACTGCTTTCCTGAATGTCAACACTTTACATTTCCACTAGCAATGTACTAGTGATCCATTTCACCACCTTCATGTCAACATTTGATCCTATTTTAAAAATTTAACCATCCAAAACTTTTACTTTGTAGATAATATAAAATAAACACTAAAAAATAAATAAATAAATTTTAAAAAAAGTTTTAAAAAACTGAAAAAATATTAACCATCCAGATAGCCCCAATATCTCATTGTGGCTTAATTTTCATTTCTATGGTGGGTGATGGGCATTAAACACCTTTCTTGGCTTTATTTATTATCTGCGTACTATTCTTCAATGAAGCATCTATTCACATATTTGGCCATGTAAAAGTTTTTATACTCCATCATTTTATGTGCATGTGTGTTTTTCCTGCATGCATGTCTGAGCACTATGTGTGTGCCTAGTGCCATCAGAAGCAAGAAGGGGGAACTCGGTCACCCGGAAGTGGCATTACAGACTGTTGTGAGTCACTATGTGGATACTGCCAATCAAATCTGGGTACTCTGAAAGAGAAGAAGCCAGTGTTCTTAACGTATTTCTTCAGCACTCCCTCTTTTTTTTTTTACTTTTGCATTTTTATATTTCTTCATACAGTTTAGATGCTAGTCATTGACAACTATATAGGTTACAAATATTTTTTCCTCTTATATAACATCATTTTATCCTCTTTACAGGAAATCTATTTTTTAAAACAGCTTGGGCTATCCTGAAACTCACTACCCAGACAGTCTTGAATTCACAGAGAGCCACCTGCATCTGCCTCCTGAGTGTTGAGATCAAAGGCATGCGCCACCATGCCTGGCTGAAAC
>NC_045030.1:135351141-135357822 GCF_008632895.1 Mastomys coucha | reverse complement strand
CAGAGTGGATATATTTATTTTGCTTAAGCTTCCTTAATTTCTCATTTTACAAAGAATGCTTTGATATTAAGTTTAAGAGAGCTTTGCCTAGCTCTTAATTCCAATGATATTCTACTAGTTTTCTAAAAGCTTTATAGACTTACACTTTAAGTTTAAATTTACTGTCAACTTTTATTTAACTTATATAAGGTACTGGGATTTTGTCAATATCTATTACTCTGATACCATTTACTAGAAAACAAAATAAAACAGTACCTATCCTTCATTGGATTGCTTCTATTCTATTGCCAAGTTAAGTGGGCATATTTGGGGTGGGGGGGCTCTCTGCTCTGTTCTACTGATCTTTGTATCCATTCTTTATCAATACCATATGTTCTCTGAGCTTTTTTTTGTTTGTTTGTTTTCTTTTTTGTGTGTTAAGATAGAGCCACATAGTAGACAATAGACTAGCCAGGAAATTTCAGTCTTATTTGTTCAACTTCTCAAGTGTTGGGATTATACATGAATATTGCCATATCTGGCAAGTCTTCTATATTAATTTTAATTATTTATTTTATGTGTATGTGTATTTTGCTTGCATGTATGCCCTGTGCATGGTGCCCATGGAGACCACAGCAAAGTGTCGCATCCCATGACAGTAGCAGTTGCTTGTGACCTGGCACGTGGGTGCTAGAATTCAAACTATGCTTTTAGCTGCTGAACCATCTCTCTAGCACTGAAGCCTATACATGCTTGATAACTTTAATATGGCAGGCTGAAAAATGATGCCGCATAGATGTTTATCCCATTACTTGAGAATATGTTACTTAACATGGTAAAGAAAACTTTGCAGATGTGAACAAGCTAAGTACCTTGAGATGGGAAGATATTCCTGGATTATCCAAGAGGTGTGACATTCAGTCGGAGAGAAGACATTTAATGGTACAGTTGGAGATGAGAGAGACAACACTGTGGGCACAAGTCAAGGTACATAGCTGGCTCAAAACAAAACAAAACAAAACAAAAAAACAAGGAACCAGATCCTCCTCAAAAGCCTCCAAAGCAGACACAGCCTTGCTAGCACCTTTGGTCCAGTGACATTGGTTTAAGACTTCTGGCCTTCTGAACTGTACATAACACATTTGGTTGTTGTCTAAAATCATTAATTATGATAATTTGTCCCAGATGCAGTTATTCAATAAACTTGTCAATTAAAGTTCATTTTTTTTCAAAAGTATTCTATCTATTCCAAGTCTTTTTTCAATTTTAGGCTAACCATTTTTATATTGTTTATACATGTTTCTACAAAAATGCCTGGTTTGATTAAAAAAAGCAGGGTCTTACATATCCAAATATGTCATTAGGCTACCCCCTATACTCCTGGTTCGTTGTTGATAAAGCTACAATTTATGTCTTTTTCTTCATTTTTAGAAATGGAGTTCTTATTATTCAACTTATATTACATACAAACTGGCTAAAAGTTTGGCTCTATAGTTTTTCATACATTAAAACAGGGTTGGCTGGAGAATAGGCTAGATAGTATTGTTACATATCATCTCCAGGTGTCTGAACACATTAGATAAGTATCTGAAGTTATAGTTTTAAGGAGATATGACATAGAAATGCGTTTAAAACAAATTCTACCTTTCATGGGATTACAGATATATATACACACAGTACAATAATACTACAATGTACTTAATTGCATGAACAGGACTATTGTGCATCAGATGTCTTTTTTTTATGGATAAGAAGCTCAAATAGTAGATTGTTTTTGTGTAAATCAGAAACCTAGCAACCCTAGAGCCACACTAGAGAGAGCCAGACTCACTGGAGCGCAGCAGTTGATCTGGGAACTTTCCAGAACTTACAGTCCAATAGGTTCATGATTCAAAGAAAGGACATTTTGACCAGTAGGTAGCACATTCATAAACATAACAATATGCAATAAATAAAGCTATGATCAGTATTAGGATGATGTTGCCTGTGCCCAGCAGCTTTGGATAGTTCACTCATAGAAATACTGGACTATAGCCAAAGCGCTTGTGGGGGTATGTGTATTATGTAGCAAATAAAAGAGATTGAAATTTAAGTAGACACGATATAGGAATTATGGATCAAGTCTTCCAATTCTACTGTAACAGGAAAGAATATGATAACTGTGACAGTTGATGGAGTTTTGAAATTTTAGAGAAAAAAAGAAATGCCACAGAAGATTACTTTTTACTTCAGGCGGTGGTGGTGCACACCTTTAATCCCAGCACTTGGGAGGCAGAGGCAGGTGGATTTCTGAGTTTGGTCTACAGAGTGAGTTCCAGGACAGCCAGGGCTACACGGAGAAACTCTGTCTTGGAAAAAAAAAAAAGATTAGTTTTTACTTTTGTAGGCTCCTTTTGATTTTAAGAGTGTTGTAATCTTTCTTTAAATTATAAGAACTCAACAAACTATCAGCTTTAGTTCTTTTCTTCCTTTACATAGTTTAAATTTTCAGAATACAATTGAACTAAATGTGAATGGGCACATTTCTTTGATATAAAACATGACACTGTTAAGTCCACGCACTGACAGATATGAACTTGATGTAACCTTTCTACATGTTTTGTAGCTTGAAATGGGAAAAGAAATGTTTTCCAATTGGAAATATTACAAGTAAACAAAATTAACTTCACAGTCCATAAGGAAAAAAAATACTTTAAAGAGGATTCAGGGAAAGTTTGCCTGGCCAGAGGTTTTGACTTTTGAACCATTAATACTGTACAGGAAGCACTGACTTACGTGTTTCACAAACTCAAAGGAACATTAGGTATCCCTCAGCCAGAGAAAGTTTTTAGCTAAGAACTGACCAACAGTTCTACCATCTCATAGGATAATCAGAAAAACAAAACAAAACAAAACAACAAAAACTGTACTCTGTCAGGTATTTTAGCTTTGTTTTATATCATTTAAACTGATATGGCCACGACTTGCCTGCTGTTCCAAGATTTTCCACAGCAAACTCTCTCATGCATGGATATTGTCTTTGTTAGTCAGCTTTCTATTATGATGATGATGTACCTGAGAAAATCAAAGGCACCAGTCCTTGTCATTTGGTTCAGCTGTTTCTGGGACTGTAAAATAGGACATCCTGTAAAGAGTGTGTGATAGAGTGGTGCCGTTCACTTCGTGATTGCCAGTGGGAATAGGGGAATCAGGAACAAAATGTCCCTTTTAAGGGGATGTCCTGAAGGACCTACTTCCTCCAAACTTGCCTACCTACTGAAGTTTCTACAAGGTCTCAATATCCCTTTAAACTACAAATTCATTGATAATTAGAGCCCCCATGATCCAGTGTCTCCTGAAAACCCAAACGCTGAACTCTTCACTGGCTTTATAAAGCAAGATGAGTTCTCTCTCAAGATGAGCAAGAGAAATCTATGTAAAGAGGAATATTGAGGTTGGAGTCCTGCAGATGCAAACCAACATATGCCTGGGGCTACCTGAAGCCAGAAGATGCCAGAACAGATCCTGTGATGATTTTGAACCATTCACTAAAACCCTCTTGCCATGTGAGGCTTTGCCATTGGCAGTCTTCAGAAATGAACAGTCAACATCTAAGCTCACTGTCCATACTAACATTGCTGCTGACTATTGAGGGTTCATCACACCAGGCATAAAGAAAACTGAGCAAAATACAGATGAGTGTTCCTAGTAGCTCAGTGGGATTTATCTTGATCCTAAGTTGTCAATGCTTTCTTTGGCAAAAGCCACAGCTTGCTTAATAATTGGTACTTCAGGACTGGAGAGATGGCTCGGCACTTAAGATCACTGTCAGCTCTTCCAGGGAACCCAGGTTCAATTACTGTCACTCACATGGCAGCTCAGCTGTCTGTAACTCCTGTTTCAGGGGATCTGGTACCATCGCACAGACATATATGCAGTCAAATCACCATTGTATGTAAAGTAAAAATAAATGAATTATAAAAAAGAAAAAGAAAACTTAAAAAAAATAATTGATACTTTCTTCTGATTAATGTGGAAAAGTCAATGCCCCAGGGCCAAGATATTGTACTGGCAGATAAGATACGGCCCCAGGTTTCACAAAATTAATGCCTTTAAAAATGCACATCTGATCCAGAGAGGCTCTCAAAAATACCTATAGTCAGAAGAAAACAAAAGAGATAAGCAACACACGTTTGGAGACAGTGAGAAGGTTGAGGTAAAACAGGAAACAAGCAAAGAGAAAGCTAACAGCAGCTAGAAAGAGGAAATCAGACGATGTGAGAGAATAGTTTCTTGGTCCTAGAGTCATTATGTAATTCCCCCAAAGAACAAATTCAGCATTTTAAACAAGATATAGCATAGGAAGCATGTGGATATACATAGGGAAAATAGATGAATACTTTTATTCTGGTTCCTAAAACTAGTTAATAATTATAATTATTTAGTTATTGTGAGACATGACCTGTCATGGTCTCTGAATATCCCTCCATACTTTTAATGAATATACCAAGAATGCAAAGTCTTCACTTACCCTTAGCTGAGCCTTTTCTCAGAGATTTGTTAGAAAGCATATAATTAGGGCTGGAGAGATGGATCAGTGGTTTACAGCACTTGTTGCTCTTGCAAAGGACTCGAGTTTGGCTCTGTCCTAGTTGGGATTTCTATCCCTATGACCAAAATGCAAGTTGGAGAGGAAAGAGTTTATGCAGCTTGTACTTCCATATCACCAAAAGAAGCCAGGACAGGAACTCAAACAGGACAGAATCCTGGAGGCAGGAGCTGATGCAAAGCACATGGGAGAATGCTGCTTACTGGCTTGCTACTCATGGCTTGCTTTCTTATGGAACCCAGGACCACCAGCCCAGGGGATGATATCACCCACTATGGGCTGGGCTCTCCCACATTGGTCACTAATTTAAAAAGTGCCTTAGATGCTGGATCTCCTGGAGGCATTTTTTTTTTTTCAATTGAGGCTCTTTCCTCTCTGTACCTCTAACTTGTGTCAAGTTGACATACGACTAGCTGTTGCCCGCGCAGTCGTCTCGCCAGCAAGAAGACACGCGGACACTAGGATCCTTCTGCAGCAAGCATTTATTGCATCATGAAGAGGAAAAAGGGCCGAGCCAATAATCGGCACTGCTTATATACACCACAGCGCGGCGTGTCCGCCCATGATTGGCTGTTTGCTCATCACCCCATGTGATGTCCCGGGATGGGCCATGACTTGCCTCCTTTTCACTCTACGCACATGCGCAAACAGTTGTTTACCAGGAGTCGACAGCGTATGTAGGCGACATCTTGTAACGGTGAATGCCTCTCCCGCTCTACCGCTCTCCACAACTAGCCATTACAGGTTCCTAGCACCCACATGGCAGCACACAGCCATCCATCAATTCCAGTTCCAGGGAATTCAATACATACAATATAAATAAATAAAATGTTTAAAAAGAAACAAGTAACCTTGAAAGAGTAGACAATGTGTCTTTCTAGACAAATAGGTAGATTACTCACTACTTACTGTGTAGGCTATACATTTTTCAAAGCCCTGTGTTCCTTGATTTGGTTATAAATTCACTGAATGCTCAGCATCTATTTGGCTTTCCACATATCCTTTGTATGGGACATGAGGACAAGGGGAACAAAATACCTTCCTGCCTTCCTTTGTTTTTTTTTGTTGTTGTTGTTGTTTTTGTTTTTGTTTTTTTGAGACAGAGTCAAACTGTCATTCTAGCTGGGCTGGAACTCAATATGTAGACCAGGCTGGGCTTAAACACACAAAGATCCATGTGCTTCTGTCTCCTGAGTGCTGACATTAAAAGTGTGTGCCACAAGGCCCACAAACTTCTACTAAGAAGCTAAATGGATTTCCAAAGGTCACATACTCTCAAGGTGACCATCATCATGACTGTTTCAGTCATTGTTTGATTGCTAAGAAGAAACACTATAACCATAGCAACTCTTATAAGAGAAAGTATTTAATTGTGAGCTTGCTTACAGTTTTAGAGGCTTAGTCTATTATCATCATGGCAGGGAGCATGGCTGCATGGCCATGGTACTAGAGAAGTAGTTGAAAGCTATGTCCTGATTTGTAGAAAGGGAGGGAGGAGGGAGGGAGGGAAGGGGGGGAAAGGGAGAGAGAGGGAGGGAGGGAGAGAGAGAGAGAGAGAGAGAGAGAGAGAGAGAGAGAGAGAGAGAGAGAGACTCTGAGAGAGACTGAGACTGGCATGGGGTTGCGAAACCTCAAAGCACACCCACCAAGACATACCTAAACCTTCTAATGCTACCAGAGTTCCACTCCGGAGTGACTAAGCATTCAAATATGTCTACCTCCAGCCCCCATAGGCTTGGAGCCATATCATAATGCAAAAATGACTTCAATACAACCTCAAAAGTGCTCATAGTCAGTCTATCACTATCTCAATACTGTTGAAAAGTCCAAGTCCAAAGTCTTCTGAGACTTGTGGCAATCTCTTAATCATAAGCCCCCATAAAATATATATATATAAAAAAACAGATCACGTATTTCCAACATACAATAGCACAAAATATACCATTCTAAAAGGTTGGTAAGAAAACATAGTGAAGAAATACTGGACCAAAGAAAAACCCAAATCTAGCAGGTCAAACTCCAAAATCCATCTGGGCATCTATCTCCATGTCTGATGTCAAAGTGCTCTTGAGATCTCTAATTTCTTTAAGCTTTGTTGTCTACAATCTCTCTCT
>NC_045030.1:135344337-135349337 GCF_008632895.1 Mastomys coucha | reverse complement strand
CTGTGGTTGTAAAGAGACACATGACCACAGCTACTCTTATAAGAGAAAGCATTTAATTGGGGGCTTGCTTACAATTTCAGAGGTTTTGTCCATTATCATTATGGCAAGGAGCATGACAGCGGGCATAGTAGGCATAGTGATGAGAAGTACTTGAGAACTACATCCTGATCCACAGGCAAAAAGAGAGAGACTGGGCCTGGAATGGGCTCTTGAAACTTCAAAGACCAACCCCAGTGACACACCACCTTCAACAAGGTTACACCTCCAAAGCCTTCTCAAGTAGTGCCACTCCCTGATGACTAGGCATTCACATATATGGGCCTATGAGGGACATCTTGTTCAAACCACCACAATTACTATTCTTTCTTCCTTGACAAATCTTCCGCTACACTTTCTTTTACTTATACCTTCTTAATGTCATCCCTTATTCTTACTATAAAAAGACCACTATTTTAAAAATGTGAAACAAAAAAAATGGAAATTGTAAAACTTACCTAATGCTCACATCTCATTTTTCCTTCTAGCATAAGTAGAATAGCCCAAACTCTAGAGCCAGCCTCCACTCACTAGCTGAGTAACCTAAGGAAATTTATTTTATCTCTCATTGTCTCAACTTACATTTTTGTACAATCAGCTTTGATAAAAACACAGACTTCCTAGGATTGTTATGAGACTCATGTGGGTTCATGAAATATACAGAATTTACAACAGTGCCAAACACACAGTAATAGTCCAATAAGAATTAGCTATTAATCTCAGGCTTATGAAAGTAGAATAATCCTGAAACTAAGCTTCCTGTATATAATTTCCCATTTGATGATTGTGCTAACTACCTTCAATCTCATAATCTTCAATTAAATGTAAGTCATTCAAAAAGTAGATACTGTGATTGTAATAGAATATTCCATTTCAATTGAAGAATCAACTCTATTGGAGTTCTACCATTAGTAGGAGTAACAAGGAATCCAAAGAAAGTTTAAGCACTGCTCAGACCACTAAAAACATCACCATTGGAATGAATAAACTAATTAACTAATTAGTAAAAACATTACAGATGAAATTAATAAATAGAGCATTAAATAATTTCTTTATTTTTTTTCAACCCACTTTTAATAACCCAGAAATAAGAACTCATGAAACTACATGCTGAACTAATCACGGGGCTAGCTTATGCCATCCAATAATTCCAGTTAAGACTAAACAAACTTAACTGGCAAGTTTAACTCATTGAAATCTCTTCTTCTTCCACCATCCTGTAGATACCAATATCAACATGAATTAAATGCATATCTCGACATGATGGGCTCTACTTCAGGATCACAGTTGCCTTTGCCTCTGAAACACAGTTTGCCAAGGCATAGCTCCTTTTTCACCACAGTTTTGCATCAACTTTGTGCTGTGGAAACCCTGTTCCCCTGTATGTAGTTTTCATATCAGCAAAAGTGGCTGCTTTATTCCCAACATCGTTTTAAAATAACTAAACTGTACTAACACTCACGGGCTGAGGGTAAGGAAATAAAGGGTCTCTCTATAGATCACAAGTTCGTATCCATATATTGTCAGTTCAGAGAAGAGTAAGAGTGGTGGAACTACTGAAGAAACATGTTATATATTAGAAGTAAGAGTCAGGTCTTAAAGCACAGGCAACATTTTCTTAGGAAGAGGAGGAAAGATTGAAAACTATAGTTGCCTGACACTTTCTACTTTCTACAATTCTTTTCCATAGACTTGTTCTATTTTACAGCAAGACTTTGAGAGAGACAAAACAGCATTCATATATTCATATTATCTTGTCCCATAGGTGGATCCTGATAGAGTGTCTCTAGAGCCAGTTAGCAGAAACCATTATCTACTCCAAACCGCTAAAAAAAAAAAGAAAAAAAAGAAAAAAAATCTCTCCCCAGAAGAAGCTTATACATGGTAATCATAATTTACATGCAAGCATATAAAAATGAACAGGTGTTTAAAATTTACTTTTAGGAGCTAAGGAAACATAGGTGGGTACTAGAGAACTTCCCTCACATGTATGAGACTGAATTCAATGCTCAGCAATAGAAACAAGAAAGAATATATTTAATTCTTTGTTAATGAGAGAACCAGTAAGATGCCATAGCCACTTTATGTGAGTAGTAACAAAAGGTTAAAATGAATTTATAAATGGGGAAGAAAGTGTCTTTCTCTGTGGTAGAAGAGAGGAAACTCCCAGAAGACCATTTTCTTTCAATTTCAAGAGTGGTAAAGTTGCTCAAGTGAAATGAAAGACTGGAGTTAGATAGCCCAGAAGTGTCTACTCTGCTCAGTTCCTGTTTAATCTTTCTCACAGTCTCTTTCACCAAATTATGCCCTTTGCCATATTAGGATAACACAAGAACACCCCTCTGCACCCTGCCCCCTGCTGCCCAGTGTAGCCCTTTGATCTTCAACTTCCCATTCTCCACAGCTATATGTCAAATAAATGCCCGTTGTTTGTAGTCTACCCAGAATGCTTGCCTGTGGTATTTTGGGGTGTTTTTGTTTGTTTTTTTGTTTTTTTGTTTTTTTCGAGACAGGGTTTAGCACTGTAGCACTGGCTGTCCTGGAACTCACTCTGTAGACCAGGCTGGCCTCAAACTCAGAAATCTGCCTGCCTCTGCCTGTGGTATTTTGTAACAGCATCACAACATAAATGAGGAAAGTTATGCACTGAGCTACAGACGTAACCACATACAAGGTGACACAGCAAACAATACAAGACTTTGACAGTGGAGTTAGACATAGCTGGCAGCATCCTTTGCATTCCCATACTACTCTAGAGCTCCTCAAGATCAGTTTTATGTGATAAAGTCATTCAGGGAGGGCCATTCTAAGCCAGGGTAATTTTGAGTTTAAGAAGGATTAAGGGTCGGGGTTTGGAAGTTGTTAAGTATTAGATGATGGTAAGTACTTTTCAGCCTGAGCAATTTCATGAGCAACAAACCCAGAGATTTTGATTTAAACCTAACACAGACTTTAAAATCAAACAGGAAATAGTAATTAATATTTCTGAGATCAACATGAATACTTTTTTTCTTACTCCCAGAAACTAGGGGTCCTGTGTGAACAGACACGACATTTTATTGAGGTCCTGATGGGGGGGTTTGGGCAACTATGTATTTATGAGTGCTACATGTACATCCAAAGACAGAAATATGTGGCTTGACCTTTAAACTATAATTACTTACATGATGTGATACACACATTAATACATAAAATAGGCCCCCCCACGGATGCAGCCACCTACACAATATGGTCTGAGATCTAAAGCCTTCCTGCTTCCAGATGCCCCTGGCATGTTCTATTCTTTGTGACGCCCCCACCATTTGTACTGCTGCTCTTGGGAAAGAGCTCCAGAATATTCTCAAAATGCAACAGACTCTTCAAAAGAGGACTAAAAGAGCAGGATAGAAGTTCTAGAATGCAGACATAACAGACTCAAAAAGGATGCCCTATAGGCAGTTCTGTAAAGCCCAGGAAATGAATGCCATGGGAGGTAAAGCCACTGGAAAAGAGGATTAGGAACAAGAAAGGCAGAGAAGGAAGTTTAGAAGCATAAGAAGAAAATGTTGACCAATGCACAAAATAAAAAAAAAATGCATGCTGACTTTATGGCAGTATGTGATGATACAAATACATTAAGGATTACCCAGAGCAGATGGCTGCAGCACACACCCGGAGTCCGTGTTACTTGGAAGGCAGAGGCAGGAGGATAACTTGAGCCCAGAAGTTAAAGGTAAGTCAGGGTAAAAGAGCAAGAGACTGTGTCAGGAATATAAAAACAAAGCCAAAAAAGAAAACCATACATACTCTGTAGAAGAACTGAGGCTCAAAACATCAAGTCACCTATTGTATTATCTGGAAGAGTATTTGAGTAATTATTAATACTCTGGAATCAGAGTTACAAATCAGGTATTAGCAGTGGAAAAACTGGTTTATCATCCAAGATTGAAAACATAAATGCAAATAACCAAGAGAGCCATCCATAGTGCCATTTGAATCTTCTTCATCGTCATTGGGATCAAGGTAGTCGTTAAATACCTCTTGGTGCACTGGTCTGGAGTAAACGAATAGGCTTTGCCTACATGCCATTTATAATTTCAAGGTGGAAGTAGAGAAGGCAAAGGCAGAACTAGAAAAATGGATAACTTGTGTTAATTCAATAAGTTACATTATTTTCATTGAGTACAGTCAAGAAGATAAGCACATTGACCAGAGTTGAGGGAAGAATCTAGAATGTGTAATCATTGCCCCTTTTCAGGCCATATCTGGGGGGCTGACATTGTACAACTATGTAAGTGATAGGGAGGAGTTGATAGAATCAACTTTTAGCAGAATATTCACAGGTGGGATTTAAGTGAATTGAAAGATTATTCATCTTAGGTAAATCTTCATTCCAATTATACCACCCAGATTCAGAAATTCCGATCATGTGTTAGTTAAGCATAATTAACGTATCTAACATGACTTTTAAAAAAAGAACCAGAAAGTCATAATTAATTTTATGAGATCAACGTGTATATACATTCCTTACTGGTAGAAACTGGAGCCACCAGAAGAGCAGAAGAGATATTTTATTAAAGTCTTAATGAAGGGTTTGTACTGACATGCACTTCTGAAAGTTCCACTTATATTCAAATGTGCAAATACGTGGCTCATCCTTTAAAATATAATTATATATGTATGGGAGGTGATACAAACAATAATGCATAGACCTGGCCTTCCTAAACAGCCACCTACACATCGTCCCTCCCATTTCCTTGAGGAGGCATACTCTGAAGGATATACTAAAGATACAATGTATCTCTGTGGCCTTGCCCCTCTTTCACAGCCTAATCAAGTCAAGAAAGACATCTGAATAATGGATTTGAGAGGAAGCGAAGGCGAAGGCTCTGCTGGGCCCTGCAGTTTTCAGGTGTTGTTTCTAAGGTCTTTATTGTGGCCTGCACTTTGCTTGCTGGACAGGCTTAAGCTTGTTCCTTAGGTGG
>NC_045030.1:135321464-135344327 GCF_008632895.1 Mastomys coucha | reverse complement strand
GAGAAGGCTTATCAGAAATGGAGAGAGCTGAGACAAGGGACAGGCAGAAAACTCCCACAACCCCCCTGGAAGCTCCAACCTCACTACTCCATTTTGCTTACTGTAGTGTTTCTGTCACTAAGATATGCTCCTTTGCCCACGGCTACTCAAACTATTGTGAAAAAAACACCTTTTCATTTATGAAAAAAAAAAATTCAAAGCTACTATGTAGTGATACTTTTAAAGATAATATTTATAAAATGTATGAACTCTACCCACTACTGGGGTTCACTCTAACATCACAGCCACATCCTAGTTTGGTCATCCTCACCCTCCTTTGACCTCTCCGGATCGCCCTGGCTCTCACTCCTCCTCCCTAGCATTCCTCTATTAGTCTCATGTCACACTTTATTTTTCATTCTACTTCCACACATGTGAGAAAACATGGAATAACCTTTCTGCTTCTAGTTTAGTTTGTTTAACAGAACTTTCCATCCATTTTCCGGCGAAACAAACAAACAAACCAAGACAAAACCGATTTCTTCATTTTGTATGTAGATATACCACATTATTTGTCCAGTGGTTGGGTTTAGACATTATAAACAGTGCAGCAATGAACTCACATATGATGGTCAATCTTGATTGTCAACTGACTGCAGAGATCTATGAGGTGTGTCCATCCATTGATGGCATTTCTCAGAGAACTTTTTTTTTTTGTCTATATTTGATTTTATTTTTTCATTAATGTATCTATTCACTCCACATCCCAATATCAGCTACCCCTTCTCCCATTCCCCCTCAGATCCTCCCTTCCCCCTCTACCCTCCCTAAGTCCTCTGAGAAGGGGGAACCCCCACCATCGCCACCCCACTCTGACATATCAAATCACTGCAGAACCAGCTGCACCCTCCCACAGAGACCTTTAACTGAGGTGGGAAAACCCATCCTGAATATGAATAGTACTTACGGTTCCTCGGATTAGGGGCCAGGAATTAATGAAGAGGAATACATGGAAACTGCAAGTGGAGCACCAGCAAGCATCTTCCTATGCTCTCTGACTGCAATGTGAGCAGGCATCTATCTCACTGCTAAGCCTTCCAAGCCATGATGGGATTACAGCTTCTCAGACAGTGAGTCAAGGAATCTTTCCTTCTGTAACTTGCTTTTTGGTCAGGTATTTTTGCACAACCAAAACAAAAGATAATTGCTACAGAGAAATTGGTACCAGTGAGTGGGCACATGGGTGTGACTAGCAGACCCTATGGTTTGTAGAAAGAATTTGCAGTTGTTCTGGATGGGAGGCTCTAGAGTGCAGTAAGTGAAGTCCCATGGGTGGTATTGTGGAACAGCAGGATGCTGACAGAAAGACAAACACTAAAGACTGTGCTTACAGGGTTTCCTAGGAGAACGAGGACGCGATTGGGAATTGAACTAGAGGCTTTTTTAAAAAAATAAAAACATTTTGACTGTTTTCTGATCACATCTTGATAATTTGAGTTAGACTGAATTCAAAAGTAAAGCACCAAGAAACTGGTTGAAAGAAATTTCAAAACAGCACAATGTTCAGGGTTTGATATAGTTACAGATCACGACTCTTAGCTTGACAATGGGAGGGCCTAGGTTCAATTCCCAGAACCCACATGGCAACTCACAACATTCTGCAATTCCTAGGCTATCTTACATCCTCTTCTGGTCTCCTCATGACGTACAGACATACATCAAGGCAAATATTCATACACGCACACATGTGTGTGTGCACACACAAACACACACACACAATCTACAACAGAAAGACAACTGATATATATGATAAGCAATTTAACCCCCAAGCCATTTCCCCGACCCCTATTTTATTCTGTTGTATTCTGATAAGACACCAGAAATGACTATTTTTGCTTTTATCAAGTCTTTATTTATGGCTTAAAATAAGAGCTCTTTTGGAAACTATTCCATATGCTGATGAAAATTATGCATTCTGAATCCTTTCGCTGTTGGATAGGATATTCGTTAGTTGTTGGGTCTGTAGTCTTTGGTCTATGGCATAATTTAACTATAATATCTCTTCATTATTTTTGACCTGGATTATCTCCTTTGTGTGTGTTTTCATGTTATGCTCAGTATGGGACATACTCACCCATGCACACATGTCTGGAGGCCAGAGATTGATATTGGTTGTCTGCCTCCTCTAATTGCTTGGCACCTTTTGTTTGGTTGGTTGTTTTTCCAAGACAAGTTCACCTGGCTGTCCTGGAACTCGCTACATAGACTAGGGTGGCCTTAAACTCACAGAAATCTGACTGCCTACCCATGTTGGGATTACAACTTTGCACGGCTACCCCTGACTCTACCTTGTTTTTTAAGACAAGGTCTTTCACTATACTGTGAGCGTATTGATTTGCTATATTAGCTGGCTAGTCTGCCCCTGGGATCCTTTTGCCTCTGCCTCCCAATACTCAGAATTGCAGGTATAAACCACTATGCTTTGCTTTTTATATGGATGCTAGGGATCCAATTTCAGGTCTGCATGGTTATGTGGTAAGTGTACTTTACTCACTGAGCTATTTCAGCTCTACTGATCTACCGCTTGATGAGTCAAGTTTTGAATGTCTATGCATAATATCACCCAATATTATCATATTAGTGCCTATATGTTCCTTTAGGTTATGTTTATTTTATAAAATTAAATAATATTCAGGGCACATATTATACTGCCCTTATTTTCTCTCTTTCCTCCTTCCCCCCTCTCTAATTATTATGTCTTCTTGATGTTTGTTTTTTCCCCTTTACTAGTAAGTAAATAACTTCTTTTCTGGATGATTTTTTTTTTTTTGCTATAAATCTGTTTTGTAACACCCTGTTTAGTTAGTCCAGATTGTTTTTTGATTTTGGATATCATTTTCCACACTTTCACTTTCAGTCTGGGAATGTCTCTGTGGGTGAGGTGACATTTTTTATTTTTTGCACACAGAAAATTGTTGAGTGTTATTTTTTACCCAATTATTCAGTCATCATTTTTGACATTTTAAAAATATTTATTTCAAGATTCCAAATAAATGCAATCCCAAGTATAAGTCCAGCAGTGTTTTTGGAAGCAAATAATGTCTTTCCAGTATCAAATATTCTCAAACTGATAGGTAACTTGAATAAGTCAGACTGCATTATCTTCTAGTAGTTGGAATAATTGAGTATTTGTGTTTTCTCTTGTCCAGAAGCTGAAATAAAAAAAAAAATCAATGGAAATGACCAAGGGCCTTGGAAACTTTGAACCTCCGGGTAACATTGAGTCATACTTGAGAAACAGATGGGACTCTCCCAGTAAATTGTAGGGCACGCATGAGCTAGATAGCCATAGCCAAAGGTCTAGCCTCCATTAATTAATGGGTAGTCTCCATGAACATCTGCAATGTTCCTTCGTAAGAGAAGTCCTAGAATTGATTTAATGTCCTAGATTAACTTAGAGTTAAGTAGGTGGAGGCAAGTAGGGGATGCCCTGGAGCTAAGAGTATACCTAAGACTGGGAAGTGAAGCGTACCAGATGGTCTTGCAACAACAGGGTTAAGTGAAGATTTCTAATTGTCGGGGAAATAGCTAACTGTTCCAGTTTCTGCCCCTCTTGGCATTTCTTATTCTGCAATGTTTTGCTCCCAGCTAAATTTATGTCTTTTAATTATAAAAAGAAACGGTCATATTAAAATGATTGAACAGTTCCTGAATGGCATAGAACTTTTACTAATTGTTCCCCAGATCTAGTAAACCTGCTCCTCAACAAGGCAAAGTTAATAATTTTGCTCTCTCCTTTCTGAGGTGTTTCATTTTTAGGATCAACATGGAGGCAGTTTGGATCACAGGGGCAGTTTGCCCTTTGCCTCTGGCCTCACTGGGGCACCAGATTTCCATTCTGTTGTGAACCAAACTGACCTTATATTTTCCAGCTTGGTCTGTTTAAATCCCAAATTCATGTTTCGTATTTACTTGAAGATACTACCAAGTCAGTGTTAGTTATCAAGGGAACACTATCTACGGACGTGGAGGAACCAAAATTCCTCAGATATGAATCTGTTTTCATTTCTTTTAAACATTTAAGTTAATTTTTTTGAAATTGCAGTTCCTCCCTTTAACTCTTCCTTGCTCTCTCTCAAATTTATGAACTCTACTTTTTAATTGTTTAAGTTTATGTTATGTATATTTACCTAAATATATACATATAACCTGCTTAGGATGTTTAGCATTACTTGCATGTATTATTTCAGAGCTGACCGCTGGTATTGGAAAAACAATTAAGGTATTTCCTGGGGAAGACTATGTCTCCTGCTTTCAGTATTCCTTATCTATATAATTTTATATTGTTTTTTGGAGGGTTGGTCTTTATATTTTAGACAGGTTCTCACTTTGTAGACCAGGCTGGCCAACAAACTACAGAGATATCCCTGCCTCTGTCTCCCTGGTGCTGTGATTGGCAGTGTGCTACCACACCTAACTAAAGTTAGTTTTTATTAGAGAGTGGGCTTAGTTACATTTAGAGGAAGGAGAGGGGTCATATATAGTCTATTTTGTTCACTTATAATTTTATAATTTTAATAATTATGATACCCCATGATTTTTCATCAATGGTGATGGATGAGAGGGAAAAGGGGGGGCATAAGGAATAAGAAAGGGAAGGGATTTATTATTTTATTATATTAAAGCTCAGTGATGAACGAGGTATTTTCCACCCAAACCAAGGCCATCTGGCAGGTCCTTGGCAGAACTGAGCATGAAATAAAGAATATTAAGTATAAGTTCTCCTTCTAAGTTAAGAATCATTTTTGTTCTTCACTGATGAATAAAACTCATTTTTCCTTGTGTAAGCCAACTGTCCTTGAGTGTTGTGAAATGAGTGGAGAGGGTTTTTATTTTAACAATTGAAATAAAATGATTTTCTTGCTACTATTAGCCTCTTGCTGTGTGCCTTACAATGCATTTGCATTCAAATTCCACTTCCTAGTAGGGAGCCTCACCTGGAAACTCTGGCTTTTCCCTAGCCACATATTCAAATATAACTCCAGAGATGGGAAATGGTAAGATAGCCATTCAAGGGGAAGTTAGTCTTTTCATAAGATGGTAATAAAGGGTTTTTATTTGGAGGCATCCGTTGCCTTGTTCATTTTCTAAAGTGTACAGCCTTGGTTCTGCTTCAGCAGAGCCCTTCCACAACTTTGGCTACTGAAAGAATATGTGGGTAAAATACCTTTGAAATCTAGAGCCAGCATGCATGTAGAAGCAGCTGATGCTCTTGTAAGCTGGTGCTTTTCTACCTACATCCCTAATACCATATGCTACAGATGAATCATTTGACTTTCTTATTTGAGCCTTTTTTTTCCCCTGGGTGTTGGATGTGTGTGAAGAATTTGGTCACATATGCTTTCTACTGAGTGCCACGTACTAGTTATTGGTCATGTCATTGTGACCAAATACCTAACACAAACAACTTAAGGGACAAAAGATTTGTTGTGTCCAGGGTTTCAGAGTTTTCATTCTGTTGTGAAGAGAAGTGTGGGTAGGGTGGCAAGAAGCAGAGAAAAGGGAAGAGGCTGATGCAGTATTTAGCCTTGAAGTATTTGCTTTCACTGACTGATTAATTCCAATTAGGCCCCCTGTCTTACTGTTTAGCACCTCCCAATAATGACATCCTATTTGGAAGCCATAAAAGGATTAATCCATCATTGGTTCAGAGCCCTCATGTTCCAATCAGTTCTGGAAAGTCCTTCACAATCATAATCGGAGGTTTGCCTTTCTAATAGTCCAGGCATTTCATAAACCAGACAAGTTGGCCACTGCAGAGCATTTAGTTGTGTGGGAGTCCTTTTTGCTTAATATGTGGCAACTGCCTGAAGCCTTGCTAGTCTTTGCTTTCTGCTGAGTGAAACATCTAGTCTAGGAGACGTCTATGACTTAAAAAAAAATCAAATTTCTCTTTCTCTTCTTCCTCCTCTTCTTCTTCCTCCTCCTTCTCTTCCTCTTCCTCCTCCCCTCTCTTCCTCTTCTATTTTTTCCTTCTTCCCCATATCTTTCACCTCTTTCAGCCTGGACATGCTGAGTGTCTCTAAGTCTAATTCCACACATCTAAAGAGAGCTTTTGAATAGTCACTGTTCTCCAGCACCCTCAAGATTCTTCTGTTAGTTCTATTGAAGGCTGAATCCTCTAGATAGAAAAACCATGGTAGAGGACATTCAGAGTTGTCTTAAGTGATTCTTGCATCCAAGGATTTGGGATGGGAGCATTTAATTCTAGGCAATGGAGGTGATCTAGCTTGTTATTTGGGTATAGAAAGAAAATGTTGATTATATTCAATTCTTTATAATATATAATACCTTTTGTGTTGCAATGTATGGTTTTCAAAATTTTTATTAGCATGTATTAATTATACCTAGTAAAGAATTTCATTATGACATTTTAATACATGTACATAACGTATTTTGACTGCATTTCCCACCCTCTTTACCCTTTTAAGTCCTTCTTGCTCCTGCTGATTGCCTTGCTCACCTCAACTAGTTCCATTTCTTTCCTGTGTGTGTGTGTGTGTGTGTGTGTGTGTCTATGTGCGTGAGTGTGTTTTGTGCATAACTGTATATATGTGAGTATATGTGTGAGACATTCTGAGTATGTGTGCACGTGTGTAGTATGAGTGTATTTGTATGTGAATGTGTGTGAGTGTGCATATGAGTGTGTTTGTGTGTATGTGTGTGTGACTGATTTTAATTAGAGTTGCTTGCATGAACATGGGTGAAGGGTTATTTACAGAAGCATAGACAAATTACCAGTGATCACATCACTGAAGAAAATGTCTTTCTCTCACCCAGTAACCACTAACTGCCTTAAAGTCTCCGGGAGGGGTGTCCATTTACAGCTGAGTTGTTAGGTCTCTTAGTTTTGGCATTTTTACTAGTTACGAGTCTCCTACCATTGCTCATTACACAAAGACGCTTCTCTGATGATAAGACTGATCTATAGGCATCCGTGCATTTTAACTTGTCTTACTAAATCTTCCTAACCTGGGAGGTGAGGAGGTTATTAATATTAGCACGAGGAAACAAAAAAAATCAAAAGAATACACATTTTCTCTAGCATACGGTCCCAAACTTTTCCAACTGGAAGAGTAACTTTAGCACAAAGGAGAATTTACTGTTCATGTAACTGAGTGGTTCCTGGCAGAACTGAGAGAAAGAATTTCCAGGTACTACAGCTTTAGAGACTAGAATACAGACTAAATATTGCCAGGATTTTCTTTATAACCAGTTATTTTTATTTCTCCTTGCCGGTTTTCAGATTCGTTCTGCAGACAGACTCTCTCTGGAATGGAGAATGTCCCTACTCTTACATTGTTACAGTTCATGATCAAAGTGAGGGCTGTCTTTACTTAAGGCACTTTTGGTAAGGACTCTAAGTTGCTTAGCTTTTAGCCAGGTGTGACATTCTTTGGACTGATCCCATTTTCTCAGAAAATGCAACATTTCGGTTGGAGCTGTGCTCTTACCTTTGTAGCCAGTTGGGATGGTACAACCTAATTCTCGGCTTACCAAGAAGACAAGGAAGCAACAAAAAGCAGGGATAACATTAAGAAAAGAGGCCGGGCAGTGGTGGCGCATGCCTTTAATCCCAGCACTTGGGAGGCAGAGGCAGGCGGATTGCTGAGTTCGAGGCCAGCCTGGTCTACAGAGTGAGTTCCAGAACAGCCGTGGCTACACAGAGAAACCCTGTCTGGAAAAACAGAAACAAAAACAAAACAAAACAAAACAAAACAAAAAAAAAACATTAAGAAAAGAACACTAGGAATATGGTGGGGGGTGTAGAAGATACCCATTACATGCTACCAACAAAAATTGTGAAAATTCCAGCTTGTTATTTCAAAACATCATACTAAGAGAACAACAAACTGGTTGATCATGCAGAAGTATTTAACTTTTTTAAAGATTTATGTATTTTTATTTTTATGTGTTTTTTTGTTTTGCCCACATGTACTTCCTGGTATCCATGGATGCTAGCAAAGTATGTCAGATCCTCTGGAATGAGAGTCATAAACAGTTTTACACAAAAGCAGTAGATTTTCTTAAATGTGGAGCCATCTCTCCAGCCCCTACTTTAAGGAATTTTAGAAGTATTTAGAAGAATTTTTAAGTTCTTAGCAATTTTAGAAGTCACAAAAAGATATAGAACTGGAAAAATAAAAAATTATATATAATGCATGATTTTTTGTGTGTGTGTTTTTTCGAGACAGGGTTTCTCTGCGTAGCCCTGGTTGTCCTGGAACTCACTCCGTAGACCAGGCTGGCCTCGAACTCAGAAATCCGCCTGCCTCTGCTTCCCAAGTGCTGGGATTAAAGGCATATACCACCACTGCCCGGCTATGATTTTAAAATGTGAAGTTATTTTGATAAAAGTGATATTTTTGAAGCCAAGAGAGCAACATTTCCCAACCACTGTGTTCTGATGAATATTTTACACTCCTACAAATTATTTCGCTATGTGAATTATAGATAGTCATGAAGTCAAGAGCTAACACTAAGATGCAAACATTTAGTGGTTTACTTAAAGATGTAAACAACCCACTGGATGTTTAAATAACACTTTGTGGGGGGTAGATGTGTGTGTACATATGTGTATAAGGGGGAGCACAGTTGCATACATGCATGTGTAATCCAGAAAGGGATGTTGGGTACCATCTCTCACCCCGAATCTCTCAATGAACCTGTATGTATGTATATGTATATATGTATACACATATACACACACACTTCTGTCTTGCTTGGGTGGTATCCACCCTTTCTACCACCCTTTTTCTATCTCTTTTTCTTCACCTGGACCTCTTTCTCCTCTTGCTAATGCCTTTACCCTTCTGTAATTAAGTTTAAGTTTCCACATGAGAGAAAAAGATGAAGAAAGAGATGCAATGTTTGTGTTCCCCAGTTTGGGTTACTTGGCTTAGCTTGATGACCTTCAGTCCTATTAAAATGATATAATATTACCTTTTAGTTTTTTCTATATCACCGAATAAAACTCCACTTTGTGTGCATGTGTGTAACATTTTATTTTTATTTATTTATTTGTTGATGGGCATCTAGGTTACTTCTATATTTTATCTATTGTTAATAGTGTCATACAAAAAATGGAGGTACGGGTATCTTTGTGGTATGCTGACTTAGAACAAAATCAGGCCTGGGTTTCGATTGACATTTTTAGGGAAGCCACTTATAAGACTTTGTATAAGCATAGATTTGCATTTGTTTGTGTGATTGTTTGACCACTGTTTGTTCCTATCCTCACCTGATGGGATTATAAATTCCATGAGGGGAACTAGATCTGTTTTCAGTAGACATTATCGATCACAGCCCAGCACTTAACTATAAGTGTGCTGTAATTACGTGTTAAATGAAGAAGAGGCTAAATGGTCCTCTTGTAATATTCCTTCTTGTCATTGCCAGGATAAGATCCACTTATCCTTACACTTCTTAAATTCTTCTCACTCCCCATATCTCCTCTGTAATTCAATTTTTCTCTGTGATTAGCCATTCAATCCATGACAGGATAGAATAATTATTTAAAACATGATTAAATTGACTAAATTCCTATACCAGTTTCCAGTTTGTTTTTGCAAAGAAAAGTTTTACTGGAAGAAGCTCTTCTGAGAAAATGTTAGCTAATCCCTGCTTTCCACAAACACATGCATTTGTTGAGACAGCATTTTGTGTATTGCATACCTGTGTTGAACTCACCAGGCAGCCAAGGGTGACCTGGAACTATTTTTCCTCCTTCCTCTACTTCTCAAGTGCTGGCTCTGTGATACAATTCCAAACAGAAATCCATCAATGTTCTTCTCCCCACATGTCCCTGGCCTTTCTAGTTAGTTAAGCAAATAAAATGGTCATTGTGTCTGAGAGCTTGACACAAGAGTGCTATTAGGCAACTGCTAATCTTTCCATGCCATCTTCACAAAAGAGTCTCTTTGGTTTGTAGTCAGACTCAACCCATACACAGGGGATTCTTTTTTTTTTTACTCCTTTACACAGTAACAGCTAAGCGAATTTTCTTTGCTTTTCACGCTTTCTCTCTTTTTATTCTTCCCCTCTCTTTCTTTCAGTCTGTCTTCTCTCCCCTTTCTCTTTCTTTCCTTTCAGTTCTTTTTCCTTCTCTTCCCTTGCTTTTTTTGTACAGTACTTGACTGGATTCCCTCATATATGGCAGACACTGAGCTATGGTGTCTACTCAGCATTTCTTAGCATCTTGCACAGATTATGTCATTTACTCCTCATAACTTTGTATTGTACAGGACATTACTGTTATTATTTTGCTTACACAGATTAAGATAGAAAGACACAGCGGCTATGCTATATTCTGCTGTCACCTTGATTTTGCAAGGACTTGGGAAGGAATGGTACCTGACATCTTGCTCAAGACAAAACTCTATGCTCTTAACTACTGTGCATTCTATTCTACTTGAGGCCTTTTCTCTAAAAGAGCCATCTTATTCATGATTTCTAAGTCAAAAGACACTTTACCATGGTATACTCTTTTGTTTGTTTGTTTGTTTGTTTGTTTTTTGAGACAGGGTTTCTCTGTGTAGCCTTAGCTGTCCTGGAACTCACTCTGTAGGCCAGGCTGGCCTCGAACTCAGAAATCTGCCTGCCTCTGCCTCCCAAGTGCTGGGATTAAAGGCGTGTGCCACCACCACATGGCACCATGGTTTTCAAACAGGTCCACTCAATTTGAGGTTAGGATCTGGAAGAGTTTTTCAAATCTAGTGCTCTGTAGAGTGTCCCATGCATACCATTCAAGTAATGAATGTCTTTATTATTGTTGGAAGTAAAATGACAGTGAGGAGGAAGAGGAAGAAGACAAAGAAATCTTTACCAAGAGTGCAATTTCATCCTAGCCCATTGTCAGAACACGGAAATACTTCTCGGTATTGGTTTCACAGTCAGGGGATCTGGTTACCTCTATCCAATTAAGCAAAAGTATAAATACATTGAAACTTTGATCACTGCTCCTTTAAAACAGAATAGAATCAAGCAGTAATAAATTAATGCTAAAAAACATCAATAAGCCATTTCTATATAGCTTAAAACAAAAGAAAACACATTTCATTGAATGAAGCATGACTGTGGTGTGCAACCTGTTTTATTCAGTTTTCTGATAGGCTTTAATAGATCTCTTCAGAAAGGTTCTGTTATGACTTCATCCAAAACTAATGGGTGGCTTCTTTCAACATTTTAATCATAGTTATTATGCTCTCTAGATAGTTCAATGGTATATTCGGACAGACCATATCTTCATCCCAGAAATTATTCGAATGATCAAAAACCAAACCAAACCAAAACAAAACAAAACAAAAACCCCTAATTATCTAATCTCTAACAAAAGTAAGGTCTCCTCTCCTAACAGATAAGCTATCTTATTTTATGGTCACAAACAGTTTTCATTCCATTTTCTGTGATAATAACTGTACCATTTGGAGTCAGCACTGAAACCACTAAGTCCCCGTGTTTGTTGTACTCTGTGTTGTAATGGCACACTTTGTTTTTACACTTGTAGTTTATCTCGAACCTTGGTTCTTGGGAATCTATTCTAATGATACTGGTAGCTATCCCCAAATACTTGATTTGGTAAGGCTACTGGTTTAAGGAACATGCAGATGATTTGTCCAGTTCCCATCAACAGCCTCATGTTGTTTTAATGACAGAGAAACTTGTGAAATTACAGCAATTTTCAACATAGCTGGATTAACTCAAGAGTTCCATTGCTTTTTTGTATTGATGGCTTAAAGTGCTTTTGCTATAAAAATATATAAAAGCTCTGGTGTTGCTTTCCATATTTTTGCAAATTATTGCACATAGAGACATATATTATTTAGGGACCCGTTCTATTACTTGCTTATTTAATCTATTTTGTATGTGTACTTTATGGGGTCCTTTGTTTCCTCCTACAATATTGATCTTGAATATCAAACTCAACTCAGCTGTAGGGGTAGGTGCCTTTATGAAGTGACCTGTCTTGCTAACTCCTTAATGACCTATTTGAATTATCTTAGATTCCTAGTAGTCAGGTAGTGTATAAAGTGGGACTTTTTTTCAGGCAAAGAAACAGTAGAAATAGGATTTATTCATTTAACAACTATTTATGCTATTGAGTTTCCTTTAATTTATTTAAGCATGTCTACTGTGTGCCAGCCTGTCATCTAAGTACTAAGTATACAGCAGTGGAACAATTCAGTGGGAGAAACTCTGCTCTTGTGGAGCTTACGTTTTTTTCAATAGTTTTTTTCTAATTCACTTTATATCCAGATTGAAGCCCCCCTCTCCAGTTCTATCCTTGTAAATCTCTCCCCAGAAGCTTCCATTCTTTTAGGGAGACTACAGTAAAATAAAGACAAGGACTGGGGCATACTCAGTTAGTAGAATGTGTGCCTAGAAGACACAGGCTACAAACACACACAAACACACACAGAGAGACAGAAAGGGAGAAGGAGGCTCTATATTTAGCACTGTAAAACAACAACAGCAACAACTAAATGTTACAAGATACAAGAAGGGTACTTAGGGATAGCCTAAGGATAGTGTATAGTGTATAGCATTTGCTGAAGTCTTAATGAAGAGAGAGAGATCAGAGAATTAAATTCAAAGCGAACAGCGGCCATCAAAACAGGTTTTGAAGGAAAAGCACAGAAGCTGAAAGGGATGAAGCAGACTCAAGGAAGAAGGGAGTGAGACAAGGCTAAGAGATAGCTGGCAACTAGGGACACTGTGTGACCCTGTAGCTGGGTCAAAAGTTTTGAGTTTATAACATGATAAAAACTACTCTCAGTTTTATACTTTTTGTTTTCGAGTTTCCATTTGTGAACTGGATGATTAATTAGGAATGTTTTATTTAGATATCTTGATATTTAATTGTGGTTGTTGAAACAGCTTGCTTGTATCTGGATTAGCTCAGAAGTCTTCATTTTCACAGGAAACATGATTCAGAAATAAAAAAAAAATGAACAGGAATTGATACATGGATCAGTTATCATTGCAACAGGCTAGCTCTTAGAAGATGGCTTGGTTTTTGGCACAATAAAGTCTGACATTTAAAAAATGCTTTCAGATCTCTGATCTCATCAGACTCTTACAGGAACCAAGACACGGGAGGACAAGTTGCATGCTGAGATATAAAGAGAGGGATTTGTATAGTTTGTCCTACAATCATTCAGTACATGAGTCACCCAAGGCTAGACTCCTGACTCTAAACACACTCATTTCCCCTCCTCCCAAATCATTGAGTAACGTTTTGATTCAGAGGGCAACATTCTGAATCAACCAAATTATTAGCTGGTTTCTTTTACATCCCAAGTGCATTAAGCATGTGAGTTAACAAAGAAGGAGGAGCCCCTGGTTTTTTCACTTTTCGGGACTTTTGTTTGTTTGTTTTTGTATTTTTGGTTTGTTTCTCAGAGCGGAGTCATAGACAGGATGCCTGCCTGACACTCTAAAGCACAGCTCTATTCTCAAAGAAGAGCCGGCTGGGTAGGACACTAACCAACTTGGAAAATCACAAGGGTTGATTGACTCTTCACTCCTGACAAACACCACTCTGAAAAAATGTAGCAGCTCAGCTCACTTTGAATCCTAGTTTGGTATGTTTGCTTTGCTCAATATTTTGACAAGATAAACGTGTGTTACCCTAATCTCTGCCCATTGTATGTTAGCATTTTCCTAATGATAGTTGGTTAAAAAAAAAAAAAAGTGAACGTAACCATACTGGCACAGTCCCCTTCAACAAATGAAATGCTGACTTGCACAGGTGACAGTCGTTTTTTGGACTCTGCCAAAAAAAAAAAAAATAAAATAAAAAAAAATTGACTAACCAAGGAGAACAAAGAATTCCAGATTTCTAAGATTCCATAAGTGGAAAAATGCTCCATGAGTCAGGAAACTTCTTTAATGACAAAGCCTAAGGCCTAATTCTCAGTTATTTCCAATTTCATCTATACTTTCTCCTATTATATACATTGAATTACATGATGTACTCATATGTGCCCTCCAGCCTATAATTCCAGATCAAATGTGTCAGCTGCTCTTGAGATTACTATATCCAGTTACACCCTTGACCTCTGCTGTAGGATGTCACCAAGCACCCTCAGACTCAAATAGCTTCCTTCCGTGCCTCAGAGGCCTGTTCTAGCATTCTGTACAGTTGTACTTAGGGATCCTTGCATAGCTACCTCTTCTTCTCCCTAGGCCTAAACTGTGGTTTGTTCAAAGCCTTTTACTTGCTAAAAATACTTAGAATCCATTTATTTATTTCTGTCTCCATAGACACCACTGGAACATCACCTGTCACCTAGACTACTGCAACACTCCATAATCCTCTCACATCTATGTCCACTCCCTTTCCATCTGTTCTCACTGTGATGAATGCTAGAGTACCCTCATGTTAAAACTGCCATAGCTTCCTTCTACCATGCTCTGACACAAAACTTTTCTTTTAATGAAAATGCTTTATTTAACAGTTGCAGGTCATTCCATGGGCTAAGCAGTGGATATCCAGGATCCTACCAGCAGCAAGGTCAACACAACTTCCAGAGCTTCTCTTTCTGACTCCAATAGGGTGAGCACATCACCCTCTCGAATGGGGCCTTTGACATTTCGGATGATAGAGTGGCTGATGTCGTCCATAAATTCCACTTGCACCTGTGTGCACTGTCCCTATGAACAGGTCCTGCCCAGCACTTTGGTTACCCTACTAGCTTGATGGGCTGCACGGTGACTCGTGTCCATGATGGTGGCCATCTGGCGGAGAGGCAACACAAAACTCTTGAATGTGGCTTACCAGGCCCTGTATGATTTAACACATGCTTGTTTTGCAACCTCATCTTGAGCTCCTTTAATCTCCACACCATCTTTAATTAAAAACAAAACAAAACTAGAGTCGCATTACATAGGTCAAACCACCCCCACAGTACAGTATCCCGTCTCAATCTTCTGAGATGACAGGTATGGGTCATCCAGCCCCTTGATCTTTGCATTCATAGCCATTTTGCTCCTTTTTGATATAGAGCTTTTGTGTATTTTGATATCCCTATTAGAACTGAGTGCTTATTTTCTTTATTTCCCAGCTCTCTCTCAATTATCTTTCAGATTCAACTTTAAGAAACTTAAATAAGATAGTTAAGATAGCGGCCCTTTTTAAAAAAAGATTTATTTATTTATTTTATGTATGTGAGTACACTGTAGCTGTACAGATGGTCATGAGCCTTCATGTGGTTGTTGGGAATTGAATATTTAGGACCTCTGCTTGTTCTGATCAACCCCACTTGCTCTCGTTGGCCTGGCTCGCTCTGGTCAACCTCGCTCAAGATAGCATCCCTTTGTTCCCTGACTAAGCCAGTGGACCTGTTATAAGGTGTCACAGCACTGTGTGGTATGGCTACTTGATAATTTTTTTTATTACTATTCAACAGGATTTATAAGCTGGGTGGTGGTGGCACCCATCTTTAATCCCGCAATTTAGGAAGCAGAAGCAGATGGATCCCTGTGAGTTTGAGGCCAGGCTGGTCTACAGAGAGTGCTCCAGGACAACCAGGGCTACACTGAGAAACCCTGTCTCTGGAAAACAACAGCAACAATAGCAACAACAAAAGCAGCAGAAGCAGTAGCTAAAGAAAGGAATATATAGACCAATATCAGGGAATGGGCAGTCAGCTGAAAAGAGTCATAGCCCTTGCCTTCCTTGACAAAGGCAACATCACTAACCCTTTAGCAAAGTTTTTTTTCCCCATTCTCTTTTGTCCACCCTCTATCTACATTTCTTTTCTTCTTTTTCCTTCCATTTGCCTTCCTTGTTTTCTATTATGCCACTGTAGTTTCTGAAACAGAGTTATACTATGTACTGCAGGCTGGGCTGGAGCTCACTACATAGTCCAGGCTGGCCTTAACCTCGAGATCCTCCTGCCTTTACCTTCCAGGAGCTGAGACTATAGTCATACCCCAACCCCTGACTTTCTAAGAGACTATGTAGATCCTGCCTCTAAAAACAGCCAAACCGCTGCTCTGTCAAATCACACAGTAAAGGGGTTTTTGTCTATCTAAAAAAATAGCCCTTCCAAATTGCCTACAAACTAAGGAGCCTCAGTTTTGGACAGCCAGCCTTCCTTCAGAAAGGCCCTAAAGCTGGTGTTCTCGGTCTTTATGCGTTACTATATGACTCTACTCACTAGGTGCAAGTTTCTTGAGGTCAAGATTTCACCATGGGTTCCCAGTACTTACCACGAAGCACACAGCATTTTCCTAATAAACACTTACAGAATGAATGGCTGGATAAGTTCCAGTAAAATGGATTAGTACTTTTTTTTTCACAGATACTAAGTAATGGATGTTTTCAGCTTTTTAATCCTTCCATAAGCTGTTCAGACTGAATTGCATATCCATGCCCAACTTCAGATAGCTTCCTAGGTTTTGTAATGGTATCTCCTATGACTGAAACAGAGTGAGTGCTCCTGCCAATTTAAATACCAGTGTAATGAGAAGAATAAACACAGTTGTGTAACTGGAATGTCTAATGTAAATAATTGAAAATATTGTCAGCCAATTGTGCAATTGGACTAATTAGTTTTAACTTTTTCATTGTGTTTTCCCTTCTTATAGATAGATAATAGACTTTTCTTTCTCTTTTTCCTAGAGACAGGGTTTCTCTGTATAGCCCTGGCTGTCCTAGAACTCACTCTGTACACCAGGCTGGCCTTGAACTCAGAAATCCACCTGGATAATAGACTTTTAACAAGCAGAAAGTACTGAGTTCTTACATGCACCCTGACCCTGAAAGTGCACAGTATCCCATCACTAACACCATGCTCCAAACTAGAGCTTTGCAACAATTGCTGAATCTACACTGATGAATCATTATAGCCCAAGGCCAACAGTTGACTTTAGGGCAAACTTATATTGTTGAACAGTCTCCTTACACAAAGGACACTGCAAGTTTTTATTGCAAATGGGGTCATACTTACTGGATTACTTTCTTTGTACCCACTGATGACTAATATGATTAACTCATTTCCTTCTCTTTTTAAGCTTGTTGTGGAAATGTATTACATTTATTGATTTTCTAATATTGAACCAGGCTTATAGTTCTAGTATAGATCCACTGGCTATGGTGTATAATTTTTGATACTATTTGCTGATATTTTATTGAAGAGTTTTATATCTATGTCCATATGAGATATTGGTCTATAGTTTTATGTTCAGTTGATATCTGTCTGATTTGGATATTGGGATAAAGCTGTCCTGTAAAAGAGAGTATAGAAAATTATTTTAAGTTCCTCCTTAATTACTTGATACAGTTTATCAGTGAAACCATTTGATCCTGATGCTATATTGGGAAAGTATTGATTACTTATTCAATTTTAGTAGGTTTTAAAATTGTCCATTTCTATTTGATTGTGTGTTTCTTCTTATGCATTTTGGCAGATGATAAGTAGGAATTGGTCATTTCTTTCTAAGATATCACAGTCTTTGTAGTGCTCCTTCACTGTTGTTTTGATGTCCACAGACTCTGCAGTGACATCCTTGCTTTTATTTTTATGATACCACTTAGCATCACCATTTGTTGTTCTTTAGACAGTGTATCAAGAGACATATCTAACATCAATCTTCCCAAAGACCTACTTTTTGGCTTTGTTGATTTATCAGTTTTCCAGTTTAAATTTTCATTAATTAATGCTTATTATTTTATTTCTTCATCTCTCTTTGAATTTAATTCTATCTTCTGTTTTTGAGTTTCCCAAAGTGAAACGTTAAATTATTGTTTTAAAATCAGTTATTCTCAAATATACACATTTATTGTTAAAAATTTCCCTGTGAGGAACAAAGACCTTTTTTTTACTCCATTTTGCAAACTTAATAGGTATATTTTCATTTACTTCAATGTATTCATAAATTTCTCTTCAGGTTTCTTCTATACTCTATGCATTGTTAGAAATATGTTGTTTAATCTGTAGATGTTTTGGATTTTCTGACTTTCTTTTACTCAATTTCACTGGGGTCTGAGTGCATACATTTTCTTATTTCTATTGTTTTAATCTGTTCAGATGTATTTAATGGCTCAGAATGTCATTTGTTGTTTCAACTTAAGATTTTAAAGATGTTAAACCCATTTTTGTTAAAAGTGTATAATCTAATATTGTTGGGTGAGATAATTTATAGGCATCATTTTTTGGCGATAGTTTTGCTATGAACTCCAGGACGGCTTAAACTTGGAATTTTCCTGCTTCCACCCTCTAAGTGCTGGTATAACAGGCTTTTGTCACTATGCCTGCCTTGTAGATATCAATTATAGCCAACTGATTGATGATAGTACTGAATTTAACCATATACTTACTGATTTTCTGCATGCTGGATATGGCTATTTCTGATGGAAAAGTCAAGACTCTATATCTCCTTATAGTCTTATCAGATTTATTTATCTACTATTTATTTGTTTTGATGTTCACACTGGCTTTATTATTTTCTTTTTTCTTTTTTATCCTTTTTTCAATAATTTATTTTTTATTCACTTTACATCTCACTTGCAGCCCCCTCCCTCCTTTCCTCTCAGTCCTGCCCTTTCGTATAAATTACATCTCAAATGCTGTTTCCTCTCCCTCTTTTCCCCTTCCAGTCCCTTATCTACTCCTCTGTTTCTCCTCAGAAAAGAGCAGGCCTCTCATGAATATCAGCCAAACATTGTATATCAAGTTGCAGTAAGACTAGGTACCCACTCCCCTACCATATTAAGGCTGGACAAGGCTACCTAGTAGGAGGAAAGGGTCCCAAAGGCAAGCAAAAGAGTCAGAGACAAGCCCCCACTCCCACTATTTGGAGTCCCACAAGAATCCCAAACTACACAATTTACCAATATATTGTATATTACAGGCACATACACATTAATGATTGATATATAGTCATGGAGAATTAATTATTATTATTTCATAATGCCTTTTAAAGCATGATAGTTTTCCTTTCTTTACTATCGACTCCCTATAAAACTAACATAGCTTCTGAAGACTTTGTTTAAACTGGTGGTAATTGTATATCTTTCTTCATACTTTCAAATTTATGTCTTTATATTTATGATAGGCTTCATATATATGATATATGTACATAATCTCATACACATCTTTCAAGACAGGATTTCTCTGTGTAGCCTGGACTGTCCTGAAACTTGCTCAGTCTCTGAGATTCACCTGCCTCTGCCTCCTGAGTGCTAGGATTAAAGGTGTAGGCCACCATGCCTAGTCTCCTTTGTGTTTCTTTAATTAATTATTAAATTAAAGTACATAGCTTCATATATACCAAAGTAAGCTTCTTACAGACAAAATATAATGGCTTCTGTTTTTTTTCATATAATTTTATAAGTTTTTAATTAGTGTATTTAGAATATTGCCATTAATTATTGATATAGTTGGTTTAGTTTACTATATTTGTTACTATTTGTGATTAATTGCCTTCATTCATAGTTTTGGCTCACACTCTTTCTTTGATGTTTAGTTATTTTTTTACTTGCATTTTTAACTTTAATTTTATTATTTTATGTATATGAGTTCTTTGCCTACATGTATGTCTGTGGAGCTCACAGAAGCCAGAAGTGGATGTTGGATCCACTGGGACTGCATTTACAGACAGTTTTGGACTGTCTTGTGGATTCTAGGATTGGAACCTAGATCCTCTGCAAGATCAACAAGTACTTTTAACTGCTTGGCCATCTCCCAAACCCCCATCATTTAAAAGTTTTAAATGAGTGTCTTGTATGATTTGTTTTTTTCTCAGTATGTCAATTACATTTTAAAAAACATTTGTGGTGTCCTTAGAGTTTACATAATTTTTATAAATAACTCATCCTTTCTCTTTTATTTATGTCTTATTATATATTTAATTGCTTTTTTTCTGTTGAGGTTGCTTTTGCTATGTAACTTAGACTAAATTGAACTCCTGGTTCTGTTTTTATCAACTCAAATGCTGGAATTATAGGAATGCACCATCAAGCCACTTTTGAATAATACTCCACTGTTTATATGTAGTACAAATACTTTGTATCTTTTTTTATTACTGTTGTGTGTTTTACATAGATATAAATGTATATTATACATACAGCTTTTATTTAGTATTACTTATTTTTCCAAAATAACATTTGTATTGATTGGTTGGGAATTTCACATAATACATCTCTATTACACTCACTTTCTAGTCCTTCCATGTCTGCCATCCCCACCCTTGTGACCTCCCCTTCTTCCAACAAAATAAAAATAAAACAAAACAAAAAAGTCTAATTTATGTTGTCTATATTCTCACTGGAGCATAGTCAAACTCCTATTGACCCACCCACTAAAGAAAATTGAGTATTTCTCCACCACCAGAAGCCATTAATTGTAGAGAGCTACACTTCAGTATCTTTATCATAATTCTTAAGAATTTTCTTTGATGGCTTCCATTTTAGGCTGTTACTTTTGGAGAAGTGGGCTACGGAGATAGGGGTTGTCAACGAAACCTTCCATGTCTCTCTTTCTCAGCTGTGTACTTGCAGGCATCAATATCACTGCCAAAGTAGCTTCCTTGCTCTTGATAGTCAACGGGAGCATGGATCATGGTCTTCCACATGGTTTCTGTCAATAGTACAGGCTACAAACATGGCCTCTAGCTGTAGCAGGACTATGGTGCCAGACAAAGCTCTCAGAGGCACCCTGCACCATGGATATCACTATGGCCTCAGGTCACTCACATCAATTTGGCTCCTGGCATCAGTATGGCACATGGACATCAACATGGCTTCAGGCAGCATAGACCATGGACATCTGCATGAACTTCTGTGGTTAATATGGGCCACGAACATCAACCAGGACCCCAGCTGCATCAGGATCACTGACCCAGATATGACCCTTGGTGGCAGCATGGACCACTGTTGTTCTTTGAGGAGGTTCAATCTAAAAAGTGAACCATTCCTCATTTTGGGCCTCCATCATGCTGATAGTCAGGGAGATGCCACATCCGGGCAGTATATTTGGGGACTGAGTCTACATCTGTGGAAGCTCCAGGCTGCTACATACCACTCCTAGGACCCCACTTGGCAATGACTTATTCCACTGTCAAACTCAGCCCTCTCTAATACCTGTTACTGCTGTTCTGTCTTCAGTTCTGCCTCCCTCCACATGGCACACACTGCTCTTTTCTCACCTCTCCATCACACATTTGTTTGCTATGGTGGAGACATTTGCTTGAGAATTGGGACAGGGAGTTGCCTGCAGGGCTGCTCATCAGTTATTCCTTTTTTTAATGTTATTTATTTTTTATGCAGATCCAAATATCATGTTATTCCTGTCTATATATAACTTTCATATATATAATCTTCTTTCCTTTTGAAGAACTAATTTTTTATTGGTTATTTTGTTTTTTTACATTTCAAATGTTATCCCCCTTCCTGGTTTCCTCTCTGAGAACCCCCTCTCCACCTGCCTCCCTGGCCTTTGGTCCTGAGAAGGCTTGATGCCCCAACATAGGAGAATGCTAGGGCAGTGGGGTGGGAGTGGGCAGGTGAGTGGGGGAGCACCCTCCTGAAGAACTTATTTTAATTTTATTTATTTATTTATTCATTTATTTATTTATTCGTTATGTGTATGAGCGGCTTTTCCTGAATGTATGTGTGTGTACTATACATACAGATAGTATCTAGGGAAGCCAGAATAGGCCATTGGACCGACTACAACTGTCATTATAGATGGTTATGAGTTTCCATGTGGGAGGTGGGAATCAAACCTGGGTCTTCTGGAAAAGCAGCCAGTGGTCTTAGCTATAAAATCATCTCTTCATCCACTCGAAGAACTTAATTTAACATTTTTTCTTTTCAAGTCATGTCATTTTTTAACAAACTTCATTCATGTTTTCTGTCTAAGAAGCTATTATAGTACTTTTAATTTTGACAGAAATTTTTGTATGGTAAATAATTCTAGGTTGCTGTTTTTATTTTCTTGTAATGTATAAATATTTCAGTGTGCTCACTTCTTATTTACATAATTTCTTAGACAATCAGATGTAACTCTAATCTCTGAAAATGGTGGTAGACACCCAAATCCCAGGACTTGGGGGGATGAAATAGGAGGATCCTGAGTTGGAGGTCAGTCTGAGCTGCTGAGTGAGTCCAAGATAGCTGAGTTGGCTATGTAGAACTTTTTCTCTTTCCTCTTATATTCCTTCAGGTATTTTTCTTCCTTCAACTTTTGTAATATCTTATGCCTAGATGCAGTGGTTTGATATTCATCCTTCCTGAGGTTCGCTAAACTGAGTCTACGGTTTGATACCTCACACCAATCTTATTTTTTTTTTAAAAAAAAAAAAAAAGTCATTTGAGATAACTTCAGGATTCTCCTTCAACTTGAGATTCTGCTACTTCACCATACTAAACACTAAGATCAATGGTAAACACCACACATGCTAGACATCTACTATTTAGTTATTTTTCTGTTCTGTTCTCTTTTGTACTGTTATGTTATACCCTTTATAGTTAACTCAAAGTTCTTAAACATTGCATTTTATGTTTTCTGTGAGGTATTTTTCACTTCATGTTTCAGTTTGGAATGTGTCTGTTGACATATCTTTAAACACAGTGATTATTGCCATAGCCGTGTCCATTCTCCTAAGATGACTGTGATGGCTAATCTTGGTTGTCAATTTGACTATGTCTGGAATTAACTAAAGCCCCAAAAATAGAGGAGTACATCTCTGAGGGATTTTTGCTTAATTCGAATTGGGAAAATCTACTTCTAATCTGGATCTTTGAGGTGAGTAGACATATCTTTAATCTGAGTCTTCAAGATGGGAAGAAGACACACCTTTAAGCCAGATCTTTTT
>NC_045030.1:135301994-135321346 GCF_008632895.1 Mastomys coucha | reverse complement strand
GAAATCCGCCTGCCTCTGCCTCCCAAGTGCTGGGATTAAAGGCGTGTGCCACCACCGCCCAGCAAGCCAGATCTTTTAAAGTGGGAAAACTTACCTCTAACCTGGGCCATATTTTCTGCTGGAAGCCTATATAAGAACATGGAAGAAGGAAGATTTTCCTCTTGGCCTGCTTTTTCTCACCTTGCTGGCAAGTCTATTCCTTCATTGGCGTTAGAGCCTACTTCTATGGTATCCAATTGTGACATCCAGTCTTGTAGACTGAACAACTACTGAATTCTTAGACAACCATTGATGGATTAGCTGGACCACAGCCTATAAATTGTTCTAATAAACCCTTGTGTGTGTGTGTGTGTGTGCATGTATGTATGTATGTATGTATGTGTGTATTCATTCTATAAATTCTGTTATTCTAGGGAACCCTATCTCATTCTCACTTTGTCCATCTATTCAAGTTTTCATTTGTTTGGCCATTTGTCTTGGTTCCAGAGAAAGGACCTTGTTTCCCACATGATATCAATGCATATTACCACTGAGCATATTTAGCCCCACTCATTTGTTAATACTTTTTGTGGTGGTTTGAATGAGAATGTCCCCATAGGCTCATTTGAATGCATATTCATTGGGGAGTAGAACTGTTTAAGAAGAATTCAGAAATATTGCTATATTGGAGTAGGTGAGTCCTTCATGGGTGAGGTGTGTTGTAGACATAAATTTTTCACAGCCTACTTTAACAAGGGTTCACCAGAGATAGTGTAAAAGAAAGGGTATTAGGATACAGGAGAAGTGGACCTGTTTAGAAATAGTTCTTTGGGGAGATTCCAATCTTCGTTGATCTCAGTCCAGTCCACTAGCAAACACCAAACACAAATAAGCAGCTGCAGTCCAGTTCACTTGGCAGACACCGCACAAAAACCAGCAGCTGCAGTCCAGCCCACTCACTCGGCTGCCTCCACACAGGAATCAGCAGCTGCAGTCTAGTCCAACCAGCATACACCTCACAGGAATCAGCAAAGGCAGTTCAATCCAGAAGAAACTGTGAGGCTTTCCAACTGGCCTGAGTCCGAGGAAGCAGCAAGAAGCTGCAGATCTTTGGTGATATTCTCTTTATGAAGTTACCAGAGTGAAGCTCAGCAATGCAATGTAAGGCAAACCAATACAGTCAAGACGTCAGCAAAGAATAGAGAGGCAGAGCAAAGCAAACCAATGATTGAACTCCCACTGTCTGTGGGGTCATATTTATATAGTTTCAAAACAATACACACCTTTTCACGTGTCTGCTATAGCAAAATATCCTTTTACCTGTGTCTGCTTCAGGAAGACATTCTTTCACCTCTGTGTCCAGCAAAACATCATTTGACATAACTGACCTTGCAAAGTAACCAGAAGTCTCCAGTTCAGTGTGCCAATAGAAGTGGGCTTTGAGGTTTCAAAAGCCCAAGACAGGACTAGTGTTTCTCTTCTCTCACTGCCTTCTGCCTGCAGATCATGATGTAAACCTCTCATTTACTGCTCCAGCACCATGCCTGTCAGCTTACAGCCACAATAATCATGGACCAACCCTCTAAAACTGTAAGCAAGCCCTCAATTAAATGCTTTCTTTAGGTCGGGCAGTGGTGACACATGCCTTTAATCCCAGCAGTTGGGAGGCAGAGGCAGGTGAATTTCTGAGTTTGAGGCCAGCCTAGTCTACAGAGTGAGTTCCAAGACAGCCAGGGCTATACAGAGAAACCCTGTCTCGAAAAAACAAAATAAATGAATGAATGAATAGATAAATAAAATTAAAATAAATAAATGCTTTCTTTAATAAGAGTTGCCTTTTCACAACAATAAAGCAGTAACTATGACACTGGCTGTGTATTCTTTCTTCCAGATTCATTAACATATAGTTATTTTAAATTAACAATCTGAACATTCCAACTTCTCTGCCATATACAAGGATACTTGCCTCTGTCTCTCAAATTTTACTTTTTCCCTTTTCTATGCTTTGTAATTTTTTTATAAAATCCAAACATAAAAGAAACTGTGTTAGTGAGCATTTATGCATTTGATGGTAAGGTGGGATGGGGCAGGGAAACATTGTATAGTCTTACAATTAAATTTTAGTCTATTAGTGATTCCATGCCCCTGGGCTATAAATCTCACATTTCTCCCTCAATCTTGAGTGACACAGATTGACTAGAGTTAGAGACACTCTGTATCTTTGTTTTCCAGATAACTGAACTATAATAGTTCAACCTCTGTTAATAGGTTCTCTTGAGGACAGGCCTTGTAAAGAGCAGAATAGTCTGCCCCTTTGAAAATGGCTGCTCTTCTCTTCCCCCTACAGTATGTCCAGGGTCCCTAAACCCCATCTTCACTGTGAGAACATAGAAGGATTGAGGTGCTAACTTCCACATTCTCTCTTTGCCTGGCAGAATAATAGAAAATATCAGTTGGACTGTATGATAAGATGAACACAGATATCTTTGCAACTCTTAGACAAAATTCAAGAAAATAGTGATCTATATTGACAGGCTAGAAAAGTAGACTTTTCATTATGTATTAATTGTATAACTGAACAAACAATTCTTATCTTTTCTTGGAAGTATTAAAGTTGTCCATCAGAAAAGAATATCAAAATCAGGGTGAGGCAACAATAATAGTTTGCTTTCAGAATACAGAAGCTACATCCCAAGCCACATTTTATTTACTTATACTTTGCTCAATTTCTACATCATCATTTCTTCTCCTTGTGTTATTAAAAGACAACATTTTTGGTTGAGTCTGCCACATGTTGACGAGTGGCTGGAGACTCTCTTGGTGACGCAATATCCATGCTCAGATGTATAAGAAAATCTACTGGCCTTTTATCTCCTCTTTCATTGTTTAAATTTCTAAAGTTCTGTTCTAATTGCAAAAACTGAAGTCCCAAAATGCCTTATTACTCTTATTCAGCATGAATATTTTGCTCCTGTGAGAGCGACTTTAGTTTCCTTCTCCACATACTCTGTTCATTCCCAGTATCTAGCCTTGTTCACATTGTCTCTTCTGCCAAATGATCGTCCTGTCATCTTTTCTAGAGTTCAGCTAAAATCCAGGCTTTTTTATGAAGCTCCCACCACTATAGCCTTTGGGAATACATTCTGCTCCTCAGCATCTCCCCATTTCTTCTGTGCGCACATACACATACTTCCTTTGCTTTATGTGTTATGTAGTGAAAGAGACACAAATAATGTATGTATCTGACCCACACCAGAAGAGTGTCCATAGCTGCTTTTGCATGCTCCCAACTTGCTTGATTTATACCTGTCATGCAGCAGACTTTCTTGCTATGAATGGGAAGGTCTACAATCAGAGAGAATTCTTTTTTTGTTTGTTTTGTTTTGTTTTTTCTAAACAGGGTTTTTCTTTATAGCCCTGGCTGTCCTGTAGACCAGGCTGGCCTTGAACTCAGAAATCTGCCTACTTCTGCCTCCCAAGTGCTGGGATTAAAGGCATGTGCCAGCACTGCCCGGCTTTTGTTTTTTGTTTTTGTTTTTGTTTTTGTTTTTTTTTTTTTTGAGAGAAAATTCTTAAGGTTTTACTTTACCTTGTCTATATAGTACTTCTCTATAATATATAGAGATTACCTGCTTAGGCTTGCTATGAAGAAACCACTAGAACATATACCAGATCTAGTATAAAATCACTCTCTTTTATTTAAGGATTTCTCTTTAAAAGGATCCTGGTTTCTATTTGAGTTCATTAACTTCTTAGACGTAATGGCAATTTAGTTACTAAAGAAACGCAAGACTCAGGCCAGGTGGTGGTGGTGCATGCCTTTGGTCCCAGCACTTGGAAGGCAAAGACAGGCAGATTTCTGAGTTCGAGGGCAGCCTGGTCTACAGAGTGAGTTCCAGGACAGCCAGGGCTACACAGAGAAACCCTGTCTCAAAAAAACAAAAACAAAAACAAAAACAAAAACAAAACAAAACAAAAAAACAAAAAAAGAAAGAAAGAAACACAAGACTCGACTCTGATGACCTTTAAATTTGTCTTAGTCAATGTTCTATTGATATGAAGGGAAATCATGACCACAGCAACTTTTATAAAAGAAAATATTTAATTTTGGCTTACTTATAGTTTCAGAGGTTTAGTCCATTTATCATCATGGCAGGAAGCATGGTCACATACAGGCAGGCATGTAGCTGAGAATTCTATACACAGATCTATGGTCCTGGCTTGAGATTTTTGAATCCCTAAAGCCCACACAGGTGACATACTTTCTCCAACAAGGCTTCACCTCCAAACCTCTGTCAAGTAGTGGCCCTCCCTAATGACCAAGCATTCAACTATATGAACCTAAGGGGGAACATTTCTGTTCAGACCACCACAGAATTAATATTGCTTTAATGCCACATGTGTTTAATCAAATACCCTGAAACATCCTTCTTATAATACAGTTTTCTGCTTTATTACAATCAAAATTGGCACTAGTGTTCACTTGTCTGTCTCCACACATATCTTAGCATAGTATGTTAAATTTCTATGACATACTGATGACTCATTTTAGGATGTAGTGCATCTATACAATGGAATACTATTCAGCCATTAAAAACAAAGACATCATGAATGTTGCCGGCAAATGGATGGAACTTGAGAATATCATTCTGAGTGAGATAACCCAGATCCAAAAGGATATGCATGGTATGCACTCACTTATAAGTGGATATTAGCTGTAAAATGCAGAATACCCATACTATACTCCACAGACCCAAAGAAGCTAAACAAGGAGGAAGTCGCCCGGCGGTGGTGGCGCATGTCTTTAATCTCAGCACTTGGGAGGCAGAGGCAGGCAGATTTCTGAGTTCCCTTCCTCCATCTGCCCCTTATGACTATTTTATTCTCCCTTCTAAGTGAGATTCGAGCTTCCTCGATTGTGACTTCCTCCTTGTTTTGTTTTGTTTTGTTTTGTTTTGTTTTGTTTTTTCGAGACAGGGTTCGCTGTATAGCCCTGGCTGTCCTGGAACTCACTCTGTAGAACAGGCTGGCCTCGAACTCAGAAATCCTGCCTGCCTCTGCCTCCCAAGTGCTGGGATTAAAGGTGTGTACCACCACTGCCCTGCTCCCAGTTTTCTTTCTAATTTTCTTTCTCTTATTCTGCATACTCAGCAAAGAGAAACACTGGGCAAAAATCCCTCTTATCTGTCGTATCTGCCTTATCTATCTGTCTTATCTGCCTCCGCCTGAAAGTCTTATTTTATAGTCTTATGGGTAAAGAAAGGCATAGAGGAAGTGTCACTGATTTAAGACAAGCTTTCAGCACTGCCTTTGGTTTAACAGACACTGCAACTACACAGAAGGAAGAATAGGCTGTTTGTACTGGAGAGAAGAGCAAATCAAAGAGGGAAACTGTAATATAAAAGGAGAAATCACTCCACAAAGATCATCAAACCTTGAGTTTTAGTTAACATGGCTTTCTCCGCACAAATACTACAGAAATGGACTGAAAAATTGCTGGGCTTGGCAGATATTATTGATTTGAAAGAATCCTATTTCATTCCTGTAGTTGAAGCCTTCTCATCCACAAATGAGTGGACTGTCTTTCTGCAACAAAGAAGCATTAACAGAAAGACAGCATCATTCTTAAACTCCACTTATTGCAATGTCAACGAAATATAGGAACTTCTTTGTAGTCAGTCATGTAGACTCCCCAAATGAAAAAGAAAAAGTTGAACTATTAATTTACACCTTAAAGTAGACAAATTTACAGACTTGTTTTGTTAGATAGTGTTCTGGTTAGTTTTTGTCAAGTTGACACACACTAGAGTCACCTGTGAAGAAGTAACATCAGTTGAAGAATTGTCTCTATTAGACTAGTCTGTGGGGCCTGTCTGAAGGACATTTTATTGATTCCTCATTAATAAGGGAGGGCCCAGATCACTGTGGGTAGACCTATTCCCGGGCAGGTTGGCCTGGCCTATGTTAAAAATTATCATTGCTGGTTCAGAAAGGTGTCAGTCTCAGGGTAGGTGTCCAAAGTCAAACCTCAAAATAAACATCCTTTGTTTGACTGAAAAAAAAAGTTTCATGTTAATATTTTTGAGACATAAATATGAAAATAATATTAAGGTAACCTGACAATTTATATGTAATGGACAATATTGTATATTAGACTACCAAAACTTACTTAATGTTACATTAATAAATTTGAAGAATAATGTTAATATGTAAAGATAAATTGTTATAAAGGTATTCAAACTATTATAACTAAACTATATGATTTGTGGACCAGTTTAAAACGAAAACCAATGTAGCTACTATGAATGATAATAAGAAATAAATGTCACTTTCAAAAAGAAATAAAAAAAGTAACAGTGCAAACCATGGAGAGTAAGTGTTCCCTTATGGTCTCTGCTTCAGTTCCCGCCTCCCAGTTCCTGCCAGGAGATTCTGTTTTAGCTTCCCTGATGATGGACTGTAACCTGTAAGACTTTCCTTCCTCACACTGCAACAGATAGTGAACTAAAATAATATTACCCAGAAGAGAAATGACATTAAATCACTGGCTCTAATTGTTGTGAAGGGCTAGACAAACTTGAAAACTGAGAATGAGCTTGAAGCTGTTAGTAAAGGAGTCACAGAGGGTTGGAAGAATAATTCCTGAACATTGAACATCGAGAGTTTTTTTGAGAACAGGGGAAAGTTGAAGTTAGTAAAAACAGTGTCAAGGTTACTATAATGAAGAAGACAATGAGATAATGTAGTGAGTATAAACAGAAGGAGATTTTTTTTTCACCTCAGGGACATTTGGCATTAATTGAAGTGTTTTGTTCTCTCTCTCTCTCTCTTTCTCTCTCTGTCACTCTCTGGTTCTTTCTCCTCTTTCCCTCCCCTCCCCTCTCACTCACTCTCTCTGACTCTTTGTCTCTGTCTCTCTCCCTCCTCTCTTACTCTGTCTCTGTATCTGCGTCTGTCTCTATTTCTGTCTCTCTGTCTGTTTGTCTCTCTCTCTCTCTCTCTCTCTGTGTGTGTGTGTGTGTGTGTGTGTGTGTGTGTGTGTGTATGTCAGAGGGGTGTTTGTGTTGTCAAAGGGCAGGACAACTTGCTGAACTCAGTTCTCTCCATCCATCATGTAAGTCCAGAGGGATCAAACTCAGGTCATCAGGCTTGGTGGCAATTAAAACAAAAGATTTGTAAACAGATTTGATTATCTTTAAAAATAATTTATGAATGTATAGGTAAATAATTTAAGAGCATATGCAATATGCAATTTATTTTACATCTCAAAATATTTATATTTGATATTATATGTGAATGAAGAACTCACTGAGGTATTTATAAATTCAGTGATGTGGGGCTGCAGAGATGATCAGTGGTTAAGACTGCTTGCTGCCCCCATTGTTTCCTGGTCCACTTGCTGCAGCTATGGTCAACCCCATCATGTTCTTCAACATCACAACTGATGGTGACCCCTCTGGCCGAGTCTCCTATAAGCTGTTTGCAGACAAACTTCCAAAGATGGCAGAAAATGTTCATGCTCTGAGCACTGGGGAGAAAAGATTTGGTTATAAGGGTTCCTCCTTTCACAGCATTATTCCAGGATTCATGCACCAGGGTGGTGACTTCACATATCATCATGGCATTGGCAGCAGGTCCATCTATAGAGAGAAATTTGAGGCTAACGACTTCATCCTGATGTATACTTGTCCTGGCATCTTGTCAATGGCAAATGCTGGACCATCCCATAGTGGTAGTGGTTGTTGTTGCTGCTGCTGCTGTTGGTTTCCAAATCTTCTCTGTGAAGTGGGTGGATGGCAAACAAGTAGATTTTGGGAAGGTGAAAGAAGGCATGAGCATTGTGGAAGTGTTTTGGGTTCAGGAATGGCAAGACCAGTAAGATCACCATTTTCATCTGTGGACAACTCCAATTGTTTTGACTAGCAAACATCTTACCCATCAGAACATTCCTTCTGTAGATTAGGAGAGTGTCCCCACCCCATCTGCTCATAATACTCTGTAATCTCTGTTCACATTGATCTTCTTTAGGTTCCATATTTTCCTCATTCCTCTACAAGTCTATTGGATTGCAGAGTTAAGTTTATGACTATAAATAAAAACAAAATAAGAAGTGATATATACACATACATATACATATGCAAATATAAATGATAAACAAGCCAAGGTCAATGAGCAAGACAATCATTCTAGATCTTAGGGAACCCAATTTCATCCCAAGAATGTTACTCTTCTAAATTTTGTTTTCTGAAGGATTATTATCTACAATGTCTTCTTGGATATCTTTCAGTAACTATTCGTTTTTGAGACAAGGGTTTCACTTTGTGGATAGCACTGGCTTAGAACTTTCTATGTAATCAGGCAGTACTTCTGCCTGAACCTCTTGTGTGCTGGGATTATAGACCATGTGCCATATATTCAGATTTCTGAGAGATTTTGGAAAATGAAAGTTATAAATCTTTAGCTTCAAGATTCCAATGCAGATTCTTTTCATAACTCATAATTATACAGGTAAAGTTCAAATAGTAGAAAATTAAATATTTTTAGAATCAATATTATTATGACTTTGTAAGTCACCAAACCTCTCATTCTAAAACCTTCCCAGAAGCCCAAAGTAAAAATCCTGGCCTATTATACAATCTCCCCCTAGCATCTACAATTTTTCATTCTGTCATTATTTATGTATTTTAAATGTTCTACAAATGGAATCATACTATGTGACCTTTTGTGCCTGGCTTCTTCCACTTACTTTCAAGGCTCATCTATTTCACAGCATAGATCAGTATTTCATTTTATTTCATTTCTATGCATGAAAATATTCCATTGAATAGGTACAACACATCTGGTTGTTCAGTTACCTGCTGATAGAAATTTGAGTTCAAAAATATTTGATTTAGTTTCACATTTTTGCTCTTGTAAATAGTGTTGCTATGAACATATGTGTACATTTGTTTTCACATTCATTTTCAGTTATTTTGGGTAAACATTTGGAAATGGGATTGTTGGGTTATTCAACCCAACAAAAAGCTTTAACTTTTTGAGGAATGGATGAACTACTTTCCCAAGCAGCTGCATCATTTTGCTTTCCTGGCAGCAATGTAGGAAGATTCCATTTTTAAAATATCCTTGCCAATTATTGTTACTTTTCAGATAATATTTTTTTAATATTTTTTAGTCATCCACGTGTCTATGAAATGTTGTCCCTTTGATGTACTTTTCTCTGATGACTAACAATATTGAATATCCTTTTTTTTTTTGCATGATTCCCTTTTTTTGTCATTTCAGTGTAGATAACTTCCTATTTTGGAGTGTTTCTGAAATTTCACAAGTTCTGTTATATAGTTCAGAAGATGAAAAGATGAGAAGTGAATGAGAATGAGAAAGCCTGTACTAGGAAATTATATTTACAGAAGCACAAATGTCCTCCTGTTCCTAATTCCCAAGAATTCTATTTTTTAATCAACATTTGAAAAGTCCTTTCTTGATATTAAGCATACAGATTTGGACTACTTGCTGACACAGCTAAACTAACACCAAGAATAAAATGGCACATGTAAAATAATAGAGGTAATAGCATCTGGGACAAACTGAGTATTACGGAGATTAAGTCCATTTTGTACAAAGGATTTTGAAACAGAATGAACCTTTGTTGAGCACATGGAGATAAAAGATGAATAAACTGGGAAATTTCCGGAGATTCCTAAAATCATATCAAGGAGAAGAAATTATTATTATTTTTAAGTTTCTTTGATTTCAGGTGGGTATGGTGGCCCAAGCCTTTCATCCTAGCACTCTGGAGGTAGAGGCAGTTAGATCATTGTGAGTTCAAGGCTGGTTTGGTCTACATCGGGAGTTCCAAGGAAAAGCCAGGTTACGAAATAAAGAGACCCTGTGATAAACAAACAAACATTTTATTTGCCTCCTGAGACACATTTCCCATAAAGTGAAAAGATTGTATTTTCCTTAGGTATTACCCATTTTAAAATCTAAGCAAGCTTAATGTTACAAATGATCTTGTAGAAATTGTGCTCATGATTAAATTGTGAAACCTCTAGGACACTGGTAGGAGGGAGGCAATACCGTCCAGTACATTGAATGTGGAGCCTAGGGTGTAGAGGCCAGTGTCTCCTCTTCCTGTTCAGAAACAAGTGCTGTGGAACATTGCATTCATGAAGTCTCTTTGTAAGGGAATAAAGAATTTTGTTTTGACTGTAGACAATCTTTAAAAGTATTTTTCAGCCCTAAAATTCCACTTGAGAGGTTTACTGTTAGTTACTTCACATTTCAAAGGCAAATGAGTATTGCTTCTTATTTGTAGTTGCAGTGAGTGAGTGAAAACTTGTTTCGGTCAAACCTGTATCAACAAAGCACCTAGAAACACAGACATTGAAGTAGGAAGACCTTCTTTTGTTTTGTATACTAGCAGAGTGACTTGATACAATTGTATCAGTGATGATCTGTCCTTTGCCCTGAGGTTCTTAATCTGCGCTTTTGCAATATGCTTGTTTATCAAACATAGTGCAACTGGTTCTGACAGGGCATACTTCTATATTCTAGTCAGTGGATAAAATATTTGGCATGTTCTAGAACTTTTCCAATCTTTTAATTCCATGTCTTCTTTGACATTAAATGATGTCACTTCACCTGTCATTATGATCTGAGGGTGTGTTTTTGTTCTTTACAGAGAGGTGCTAGGTTTTTTAATGCTTTTCTTCCAACCCTTCCTGCTTGTAGGAAAAGAAAATCATAAAAATGCTAATGTGAATCCCCTCTATACACCGAAGACCACCACCAATGAGGCCTCTATACACCTTCTAATGTAGGTCTTACAGATTGGGGTCAACTCATTACCATTATTTTGTTACAACACTAAGACTCTAGGCAAGCTTTTCCCCTACTGTACCTAAATGTAACGTAATCCTTCCTATGTAGATCACATCTTCTGGACTGCTTGCTCTCCAGAGGCTCAAATTGCCAAGGGAAAAGACCATCTCAGTTGAATGTAATTGACGTGGTTGTCACATAAGGTAGGATGCATCCCCAATTTTTTAGGTTTCCATATCTTTGTTTTGAAATTAAAAATATTTTTCATACAATATATTTTGATCGTGTTATTTCTCCTACCCCCAAATCCCATTGTATCAGATAAAGGAGCTATTAAAGCCACAATCAGATAAGTATGTGGGGGAATGGATTTCATTTACATTATTTGCAGACTGTATCAGTTCTCAATATTTTTACTACTTCTTGGCTAGTCTTCCATGTTCATTTCCAGACATACTTTCTATCAGCACTTTTCTTGTGTTTCTGCAAATCTTTCTTTCAGCCCTTGGTCAGTCTGCTTATGTCCCCAAACAGCAGATGCTTCTGAAGCCGATGAAAACCAGGGTGTAGGAGAGGCAAGCAAAACTGTAGCTGACCTGTCATTTAAGGACAGCGATTTCTGTTTAACTAAGCTCTCTCTCTTCATAATTTCCCCAATATAATGTTAAAATATATTGTACTCCCAGGAGGGAAGTAAACACCTCCCAAACTCAAATTGAAACAAGAAAATTACTTCTCTTTGCTCTGAAACAAATACTATTTTTGGCTGATGATTTTTTTTTTCAAAATAGGGTTTTTCTGGATCTCCTTGGCTATCCTTGAACTCACTCTGTACCCAGGCTGGCCTCGAACTCAGAAATCCGCCTGCCTCTGCCTCCTAAGAGCTGGGATTAAAGGTGTGCGCCACCACCACCCGGCTGATTATTTTATTTATTTATTTTTTACACAAGGTCTCTCTATGCAGCCCTAACTGTCCTGGAACTCAGTGTGGTAGACCAAGCTGGCTTTGAATTGATAGAGATCAGGCCTGCCTCTGCCTCCCAAGTGCTGAGATTAAAGGCATTCACTACCAGGCTGGCTGATGGATTTTTTGTTTGTTTGGTTGGTTGGTTTTGTTTTTTTTCTTCAATCCTTTTTTTACAGTCTAGACTTCATCCCTCTCTGTGTCTGCCCCCCGGGGCCTCAAGTCTATCGAGGTTTAAATGCACCTTCTCTTACTGAGGCCGGACTAGGCAGTCTTCTGCTGTATATGTGTCAGGGGCCTCATATCAGCTGGTGTATGCTGCCTGGTTGGTGGCTCAGTGTCTGAGAGATCTCAGGAGTCCAGATTAGTTGAGACTGTTGGTCTTCCCATGGGATGAAATGGAGTTTTTAAAAAATTGCACATAAGACTTTATAGATCAGATTGTAAATTTATTTTCTTATTAGCCATTTATTTATTAAGATTGAAATAAACGAGTATTGCCTCAGGACCCCCAAGACCAAGTTCTCAGCAAATTGGAGATTTATTTGCCCCAGATGAGACAAAGGGCAAGGAATAAGAGACAAAGACAGGAGATAGAGGAGGAGGGAGAAGGAGAAAGGGACAAGGGAGAGGGGCGAAAATGGGAAAGGAGAGGGTAAGGGTTATTTGTCCCAGAGTGAAACAAAAGATTGCCTTTGGATAGAGAGGAGACACACATGGCACATAGGAAAATGGTTGTTTATAAAGGTACAAGGGGAAACCCCGTGTTAGGATGAGATATTTAATTTTAATTGGGCATGTTAATAAGGGGATCAAAGGAGGCTTTTGATTGCTGGGCTTCAATACTTTGATAGTATTTGGTAGTCAGCCTCGGGAGGAAGAAATGGCTAAAGATAGCACTAGAGCTTGGGGGCTAATTTCAGGGATGTAACTGAACATTTTTGTAAGCAAGGCAGAGGGACTGAGGGAGAAGGGCAAGGTCACGCTTGCCACCTCCAGCTGGCCAGAGTCCCTTGGTTGGGTGTAGTGTTGTTTGCCTTTAATCTCAGCGCTCCGGAGGCCGAGGTAGGCCTCCTTTACAGAGTGTTCCGGGAAAGCTAGAGCTTCACAGTGAACCGTGCCTTAAAAAAAAAAAAACACAAACAACAACAACAAATATAAAATCTCTTCCTCTATTTTTTAAAGACTTTATGTATTTAATGTATATGATTATAATAATAATCAAAAATGATTACAAATTATTTTTTTCAATTTCTTTTGGCAATTAGAGGAAGAGAGCTAGAGAAATGGCTCAGTGGTTAAGAGCTCTTCCAGGGGTCCTGAGTTCAAGTCCCAACAAACACATGGTAGCTCACAACCATCTGTCATGGGCATCTGATGCCTTCTTTCTGGAGTATCTGAAGACAGCTACAATATACTCATATACATTAAATACATAAAGTCTTAAAAAAATAGAGGAAGAGATTTTATATTTGTTGTTGTGTTGTTTTTTTTTTTTTTTTTAAAAAGGCACGGTTCACTGTGAAGCTCTAGCTTTTCCGGAACACTCTGTAAAGGAGGCCTACCTCGGCCTCCGGAGCGCTGAGATTAAAGGCAAGCAACACTACACCCAACCAAGTGTTCTGTTAATATGTGTCAATTACCTTAAATGCTCATTTCATTCATTTAAGTATTCCAAAAGTAAAGAGAATCACAAATTTATGAACAAAGATAGTCACAACTTATGGTTTATAAGTTATGAACAATTTTAGAGACAAACTCAAATATCCCACAAGTGGTATGGGAATGAACCGATTATATGGGGCATACATGTTAGAGAACTATGAAATACTAATATTACATAAGAGGAAAATTTTAGCAAGATTTAAAGAACATCTTAAGCTGAGTTTAGTGGATCATGCCTTTAATCCCAGCACTCGGGAAGCAGAAGCAGGCAGATAATCTGTTATGAGCTTGCATCCACCTTGGTCTACATACTGAGTTCCAGAGCCGGGAACAAGCAAAAGAAACTTATTCTAAGTACTACCACTTTGTTTTCAGGCTCCATTTAATCATAGGGGGGAAAACTAAATTCAAGGTCCCAGGCCCCTGTTGTAAACAGTTGTCTGAGTACCGCCATCTCAAGGACAATGTCTCCATCTTGCTGGCAGGGTCAAACGAATTCATGTTTCCAGGACTATGAATGAACATCTACCTATCCCACTTCTGCAAATGTCTGCTAACTGATAACGAATATAGAAATTACTGTTATCTGAACCAAGGTGCATAAGTTATAAAATATATAACCAGTTGCCTGCTATGCCCTAATTAGCCGTGTGTAGCCGACCTACTGCTTTGTCCCCTTATCACTCTGAGCTCCGGAGCTACTCCTTATCGCTCTGAGCTCCGGAGCTACTCCTTATCACTCTGAGCTCCGGAATTAAGGACACTGAAGCTCCGTCCCTGGATAAGGCTCGGTCTCCAACTGGTACTCCTTTGGATAGCATTGTAGCGCCTCACAACTCTCCCATCGCTTTTTGTTATCATCTTTTAAAAATGTTGCACAATCTCCTTTCTGGGAGCAGGTGCAGATCCGGAGCTGGCCGCCTCCCTGAGAGCTCAGAAAATAAAGCTTTCATTTTTCAGCTTCTATATCTAAAAGGATGTTTTTTTCGTTTTTTGTTTTTGTTTTTTCTGGGTCACCCTGGCTTTCACCTGTAACCCAACACCAGGATAGCCAGAGCTACATAATGGAACGATGTCTGGAAACAAAGAAACAAACAAAAATAAACAAACATGACAACTATTTGCAGGGCGGTGGTGTTCCCCACCCCTGCTTTGCATGCCCCTAATCCCAGCATTTGGGAGACAGTGGCAGGTGGATCTCAGAGTTCGAGGTCAGCCTGGGCCTCCAGGACTGTCAGGGCTACACAGAGAAACCCTGTCTTCAAAACTCAAAAGGGAAAAGAAAAATCCTTGTTCTTCTGCCTCCAGACTTCTAATATAGGCATATGAAAGCCCCGTAGACAACAAGGAATATTTTTCTGTCTCTCAGATGAGCAAAGCTTTCTGATAGACATCTTTCAGTTCTGTAAAGGATATGAAGAAACTGGTACTCACACGCTCTGGCTGAGGCCTTTCCCCCAGACAGTTTGACAAGATCTTTCAACGGTAGCATGCACATCCTCTCTGACATCATTTCCACTCACTGAGGTCTTCTTACAAAGAGGTGGTGTTTTCTGATTATGCAGGGGCGATGATTAAATCTTGGGGTATTGTGCGGGCTGGACAAACATTATTACTATTAAGCTATACCCAAAGCATGGAAAGAGAAGCTTAGTCAGATACTGAAAAGATGCATGCACAAGGATATTAGTTGGAGCATTATTTGTAAGGGTGAAAAAACTAAGCGAAAAATTTTTATTTCATTTTTTTTTTAATTTCAGTTTTTGGGTGATTGTTTTGTCTGCATGTATGTGTACCATATATGTGTATGTGTACAACATGCATACTTGGTGCCTGTACAGGTAAGAAAGCAGCATTGGATCTCCCAGAACTGAAGTTATGCATGGTTGTGAACCACCACTTGGATGTTGGGGATTAAATCTTGGTTGTATGCAAGAGCAACACATTATTACAAGTGACTGAGCCATGCATGTTTGCAGGCCTCAGGCAAAACTCTTAAACATTTTTATTGAAACGCGCTCTCAGGTTGGGGTTATCCACAAAGTCTGAAGCTATCTGCTTAGAGAGCCTTGATTAGAAAGGGCTCTCTTAATATGTACAGATTCGCCTTCAAAATAGTTGTTTTAAATGTCTAGTGGTGAAAAAGGTCTAATATAGAAGTAAGATGTTAGCAGCTGGAGAGATGGCTTAGTCATTAAGATTGCTTCTGCTCCTGCGGATGACTTAGACTCCGTTCTTGGAAGTAGGCTGTTTGAAAAAAAGGTCTTCCTTCTCTTTTAGGTGGGCTTATGTGATAATGATCTTTTAAAACATACTTATTCATTCACATTCATGTTTTCTTAAATTGAGGAGTATTGAAGGTTTTTGCACAATTTTTTTTTAATTTTACTTTTAGAAATAGATGTGTCCTAGTTTGCTTTGTGCACCTACGACGGAACACTGGAGGCAGCTTAGAGTATGAAAGCTCACATCAGCAAGGGAAGCCAAGGAGTGCACCTGGAGACAGGTACTAAAGCAGAGGCCACGGAGGAATATTATGTCTGGCTTTTCCCCCATTGCTTGGGCAGCCTGCTTTTTTGTAGCATCCAGAACCATCTGTACATAGCTGGCACCATCCATAGTAAGCTGGGCCCTCTCAAACCAATCGTTAATCATGAGAATGGGGTGGAAGAGTTAACTCTGTGGGTAGACGCTGTCAAGTCTGACAACCTGAATTCAAACCCCAGGTCCACATGACAGAAGGTTGTTCTCTGACTTGTACACCCACACATGTAAATAAATAAATAAATAAATAAATAAATAAATAAATATTGCTCCACAGATTTGCTTCCAGGCGTCTCAGTGAAGGTTCCCTCAGCTGTCCCTAGCTTGTGTCAAGTTTACAACAACAAGGACAAGAACAAGCTAAAAAACAAACTAATCAGTAGAATACTATCTATCTCAGATACCTGTGTGAGCGTTACAGGGACTAATGTGTGCAATGTGTTTTGCTTCTGTGGCCCGCACACAGTAAACATTCGATAAATGGAAGTGTTTATGATTTAAACATATTGCTAAATGTTTTGTATTTGAATAACAGACACTTTCATTGTGTCATGTGTCTTATAGGGCCCAAGCAAAGAAGAGAGGTTTTTTAATCATAGTATTTTAACTTGAGGGATTGCACAGTGATAATTTAGACATACTTTATTTTATATAATTCATAAACTAAGGGAATATTTGGGAATTGTCAGGCTTTATGGTCAGACAAGATTTTGTGAAGAAAGTAGCTCAAGGATTTTAGACTTCAGATTTAAGAAAGGGCCAGCTGATAATTAAGAACCTGAAGAATGGCTGTTCTCCGTGTAGAGTCTTTCATTTGTTTCTTTTTAACTTTTCCTGAGTAAATGAGGCAGTTGCACCTGATAATTATTGTCTCGGACTTTTCCTCACTGTGAAAAAGGACCTGACAAACAAGAGGAAGGACTTGTTTTTGTTCTTGGTTTCCGTTCATAGCCCTAGGTTTTTGTTGACTCTATGCGGAGAGGCGGAACATCACCGAGGTGGGAGCATGTGGCAGCACCTTATAACAACCGGGAATCAGAGAAAGAAAGAAAAAGCTCAAGGAGCCCAGATGACCTACGGCAAGCACCTCTTTGAGCTACTTCCTGTAGCTAGATCCTATGACCTACAGGTCCTTCTGAGTCCCTAAATAAGGGCACCAGCAAGAGACATAGTTGGATATTTGACCCAGGGCAGTACATTTCATATTAAAATCACACCAGTAAACCAGAGCTGCCCTTTCTACACAAATGCTGCAAGTAGACGTTTTATGAGTACATTTTTATTTCATTTTCCTTCCGATGGGTCTTGTAAGTGAGGTATATTATTACCCCCACTTTGCAGGTGTAGAGGTTGAGATTGAGAAACAGGTTTGCATGACTTGCTGTAGGATGGTTGGGCCAAGTCCACATCCCGGGTGGTTTTCCCTCCTACTTCGTTGCTTCTATCATTGATCTACCAGCTATAATAGTGGGTGATTTCTGAGGAAAACACACACTTAAAGGTGTTATTTTACTAGCCATTGAAGAATATGACTTATGGGATCTTCTTGTGTGTTAGAGGGAAAGGATAGAGGATTTGAGTGAGTTACAAGATTGGTGATCTTGGGCTGGAGAGATGGCTTATCAGTTAAGAGCACTGACTGTTCTTCCAGAGGTCCTGGGTTCAATTCCCAGCAACCACATGGTGACTCACAACCATCTGTAATGGGATCTGATGCCGTCTTCTGGTATGTCTGAAGATATCTATAATGTACTAATATAAATCTTTTTTTTTAAAGGTTGGTAATCTTTTTATCTAATATGATCAGACTAGAAGCACAAATATAACTTTATTACAGATTTGATGACTTCTAGTATTTCTCACTCTCCCTCTCCCTTTCCCCCTTCCTCCCCTCCCCCTCTCCATCTCTCTCTTTCTCCCTCCCTCCTTCCTGGCTTTATGAACAATATATTTTTTTCCTTCTTTGGAAAGTTGCTAAAGCATTTTTTTTTTTTGTCAAGGAACACTGCCAATATTTATTTAGGGAACTTAGGAGTTAGCTTTAAAAAGGACATTGAAGGAGTCTCAAAAGAGAAACTGAAATGAAATTCCATTAAAACTCTGGTGCCCCAGGTCTGGGTGCCTGTATGAGTTCTAGCTAGTCCATGCAGCCTTGGGGTTGGTGGGTTAGGAAGGGTATTGAGAATTGATAGATTCTAGAGTAAGGAGAGCTAGTTGTTTTTAAGGATGTGGCCTCTAGTAAACTGATAAAGCCCCAGGGGGCTGGTCCAACCACATGAGTATATGAGTGGTACCAATAGGAATCAGTGGGTTATAAAAACAAGACATGAAGTTGGGAGAGCAGACAGGGAGTGGATGGGTAGATCCAGGAGGGTGTGTGTGTGTGTGTGTGGTGGGGTGAATATGATCAAACTCTCCATGTGTTTTAAATGCTCCCGAAATTAATTACAACATTATATTTTTAAAAACCTAGTGTCTTTATAGATTAAACTTGGGAATACCCAAGTCATTATACAAATCAACATCATTAAAGTTCCTATTTTAAAGCATTAGATGGCTTTCCATTTGCTTAGGTTTCTTCAATGAGTCTGAAGACCAATGAAATATATCGGGATAAAAATAAATGACTATGAGAAAAGATAAAACAATGTTCAAAATAATACTTTTATCTAACCAGTATACCTTTGACCATTTTTGTGGTTTTCATTGGATAGAGGAGACCAAACCCAGCAGCTTATTGGATTGTGCCTTCAGCCCTGATTTTGACCACTTTTGAAAAGTTACTTAGTTTATTATTTCATTCACAGTGAGATCATCTCCTGAGGTTTCTGGTTTCACTAGTTGCTTCATACACACCACTAAAGAAAATATTTTGACTGATTATCAGGTCTGTAAAAATAAAGTTTGTTAATGACAAACTCTAACATAATTTGTATATTCAAATATTATTACAAAGTCCTGCTGCTTGTATTTGGGCTCCAGGAGGAAATTATTATTCTAGTAACTCAAGAAGTAAGTTTAAGATGAAGACTTGGTACATAGTCCGTGAAGAACAGTTGTTTTCTGTCCTTCCATAAATAACTAATGCCAAGAGCAGCCTGGCTATCTGTTTCAGCTTCTTATTACACGAGAGCAAAGCTAGCAGGCACTACATATCCATGTCTGCTAACAGAGAGGCCTTGTTCAATTCCATTAAGCTTCTAGAAACTTTATTTTTCTATACTTTTTTAAAAAAGGGGCTTTGAAATGAATTTTTAATATCAGCATACTTAGAAGTAGGTCTCATTAGGACATTTTATACATCTTTGTACATGTATAAAATAGAATATGCCCTTATTTGTCTCTCTGTCCTACTGTCCTCACTCCTTCTCAGTGGTGT
>NC_045030.1:135297288-135301168 GCF_008632895.1 Mastomys coucha | reverse complement strand
TGACCTGATAGCTTTTCTCCTTTATTTATGTCTTGTATATTTTGAGGCACTTCAGTAACTGAGTTCAGAAGAGTTAATTAAAAATGTCTGGGCTAAGTGACTGATGATAAGGAAAGTAGGAAAAGTATTTATATTACAAGTTCTTTTTCTGCTTGGGCTAACAGGTTGATTTCTATGGAACACTGGGTCTGTGTGGTACTTTTGTTTTAAGTCCATAATGAAATTCTTAAGTTTGTTGGAGGAGTAGACGGTTTGTTTCTTCAATTTTTTTTTTTGTATTAACTCTGGGATAAATGACAGGTCTCTGTACACTGTAGGTACCCAGTGGAATATAAAGCCAACGAATAATTATCTTCTTCTGGCATTACAACAAGGTCTCATAAAAACAAAGATGACAATTAAGTTTGTTGTTTGAAGTCCTGAACTTTCTAGGTCAATCTTGCGAAAGGAAAAGTACATGAGTGCCTAAACAATGTTTATATGTACATTATACACAAGTTGGTGGGTCTATTGGAAATAAAATGAGCACTACAGCTTTAGAATAACATTCAAACAAGCTGAAAGTCTCTGCTCTCAGCCAAGCACACTAACAATGTCATTTGAGGTGCTTCTTAAAAACCCAAAATTTAAAAATCTCACCAAATTAAAATCCACATCAAAACATCTGAGCATTATTTCTCTAGGTGTTTACATTGGAACAAACATCCCAGATGATTATGACACACAAAGCCTAAAGCACTACTAAAGCCACAATGTGAGGCAAGCAACTGTATGTGTGTGCATCACACACAGTCATTCTGTATGGAAAATGAAAACATCCATAATAGGCAGAAAAAAACAGCCAGTCCACTCTTTTTTTTTTCTTTTTGAGACAGGGTTTCTCTGTGTAGCCCTGGCTGTCCTGGAACTCACTCTATAAACCAGGCTGGCCTGGAACTCAGAAATCTGCCTGCCTCTGCCTCCCAAGTGCTGGGATTAAAGGCTTAGGCCACCACTGCCTGGCCAGTTTACATTTCTTTTGGCAACTTACTCTTGGCAGTTTGTTGTGGCTTTTATTATTCGCAATTACAGTTTTGTCTTGAAGTCCTGGGATAGCCTCTGGAATTTATTTAGAACAATAATTTCTCAACTCTTGGGGGGGGAGGCCTTTATCTAGATGTCTCAGAAGCAATAGAATCTTACAGTACTGCTGGGACTTTTTCTTATCAGTTGTGGGCTCTTTTGCCTAAACTGAGTGACGCGTAAAACCTTGCCTTCAGGAAACATTTCATGAGCCTGAGTGAGCAGGGATCTTAATACAGCTCAAGGCAAGAGATAAAAGGATGGAAGGCTTTGGCTTTCAGGAGCTAGAAGCCAGCAGACTAGGTTAAGGTCTCTCTGATAGGAAGCGCGAGGCAGTCCAAAGATAAGTATCTAACTAAGGGCAGCTGAAAGATGACCCTGGGGGAACTTTCATCCTGGGTGGAGTCCCGGATAGCCCGCTAGGGCGTGGGCCGCTTCTGCGGTTCTAGGCTACTGGGCGCCAAGTCCTCCCGGGCTGTTTTGCCCAGCACTGCGGGAGCGGCATGGTGGCTGTGGGCTCCAGGGAGGCGACCTGAGACCCCTCGGAAGCAGCCCTCCTCCTTTGCAGCAGCTGCAAGCCCGGGCTGGCTCCGCCTCTGTGACGTCCTGAGCAAGCGGAGGCGGGCGTGTGGGTGGGCCGAGCCAGCGGCCGCCTGCGATTCGGCGGGCTCAGCCACACCACCGTGCTCCCCCGCTCCGCCCGCCCCTCCGGGCTCGTCTTTTCCGGGCTCGCGCCGGTCTCCGCCTCCGCTGGCTGTCCGGGTTGCGCGCGCGCCGCTGCGGCTCTCCCTCTCTCTCTTTTTTTTTTTTTCCACTGGCCTCCGCGACTCGCCCCTCCTTGCCAGGCAGCTCCAGAGCTAGCGGGCACGCGAGCTCCTCTCCGGGAGCTTCCTTCCCCTTAAGGCCGGGACCCAGTGGCAGACTCGTGGCGAGCGAGGCAGCACCTTCGGTGAGTGATCCTAAGCTGGGGAAAGATGCGGCTGCTGTGCCCTTGCCCCGGAGAGCCCCCCAGATTCCTGCCGGGCTCCGCGATCCTCACCTGAGCCGGCTGGAGGTCAGGGGTGGTGGTGGTGTGTGTGTGGGGGTGCGCTCGGCTTTCCGGCCGCGGCCTCTGTCTCATGGAGAGAACCACTGTCACTATCTCCTCCTTTGATGCTCTCTGGGATCCTCCAGAACCCCACCTGGCTCTTCCCTGTACCCCGCTGTACCCTGAGAGCCATGAGAACTCTTCCTCCTGGGGGTACCGGGCTTTGCCACGACTCAGTTGACTTGAGCACACTAAGTGCCTGCTAGACCTCCAAACGACCTTTAGGTCGCCCCTAGACCTCAGCTCCATTTTGTCCCCTCCCAGTCACTCTCTAACAGGGTCCGGGCGCCCACGGGTGGTGTTGGTGGCGGCGGCGACGGTGATGTCTTTGCCTCTAGAAACATCTGCCCTTTCGAATTTGAGGAGGGTGCCTTCGCTTTCGAAAGATACCCTCTCAGCATCCATACCTTTACGTATGTTAGCAAACAGCTGGATCGTAGCTGAAGCTTGTACCCTGTGTTCTTCCCGTCTTTATCTCCGCGATCAGTAGGTGCTGTATATTTAATATTAGGTTTATTCACTTCCTCTTCCTCTCGTTCGAGTACTGAAAAGAACTGTGGCTGATGTCTATAGACAGAAAAACCTAGGAGAATGTGATTCATTGCCTAACTGGTTACATATTTGAAATCAGACGTCATTTCTCCTTCGAAGACATTTTTTTTATCCTCTTGAAATTAATTTGCACATTCGTACTTTTCATCTTAAAAAAGTCAATCTTTACTCAATAGAAACGACGGTAGGAATGGGAATAAAGGGGAAATGAACCTTGTTGAAGAAGTAAGCAATTTGCTTTCCTGGTTCATGGTTTAATCAACCACTTAGTTTCCTCTTCTGTGGAAATATGTCCAGCTGGCATGCAGCTGGATTCAAGCATAACCGAGGTGCCTTCTCCGGTTTTGTCTCCTGAACCTGTAAATTCATGCTTAGTAACACGTTGTTACAGATATTTAACCCAAGAAAGCTGTTTCCTGCACTTACTTGTAACTTTAGGTTTTTCTTTTTGTACTTGTAACTTTAGGTTTTTCTTTTTGTACTTGCAGTTAGCAAGGCTTCCGAATATTCTGAATGCATAAACCACCACGTGGAGATCAATGACAGTGCTGCTGCTGAGCAGGTCAAGCAAAATTTGAAATGTAAGGCCTCTTCCCTTACATGGCAAACGTAGCTCTTCTTTTCAGTGGAGTCTGCAAACGTGCAAAAAAACGTGGTAGACTCCTGTTCGAATTTACGCTCTCTGCCGTTTCCATGGAGGAACCAGTATCACATTGTCAATACATGTGCAAATTGAGATAAAGGACCTTGGCATCAGTCAGATACAAAAAAATTTTACTGTATTGGGTAGAGATGTGATGGGTAGAGGAAGAACAAAAGCTTGCCTAGACTCTGGCGATGCTACAGCTCCAAGCCCAGCCTCTCAGCCAGACTAGCTCGATACACCTTGAACACGGCACTTTTCTTAGTTTTCACATATATAAATTAAGTGTCTTTCTGGTTGCCAGGGTGATCCATAAACCCCCTCATTTAAAAAAACAACTGGGATTTTTTAAATGAATATATATGTATTTTAGTGCCCGTCTCATTAAGGCTGCGGCTGAATCTTGTTATATCAGCTTAGAACATCATCTCAAAGTGCGCATAGACTAGCTTTAATCAATAGTTAGTAGTTCTTAGCTAGGGTAGTGGCCCAGGACTTTAATTCCAGCACTTGGGAGGTTTAGGTGTAGGCGTTGG
>NC_045030.1:135295561-135297177 GCF_008632895.1 Mastomys coucha | reverse complement strand
GGCGGAGGCGGAGATGGAGAGCAGAGGCGGAGATGGAGAGCAGAGGCAGGCAAATCTCTTTGAGTTTGAGGCTGATATCCAAATTGAAGGCTAGCCTGCTTTAACAGAATGAGTTTCAGGAAAGCCAAGCCTACACAGAGAACCATTGTCTCAAAAACAAAAACAAAACAAAAGCCAAAACAAGATGATTAATTCTTAAATTCATCCTGACTGTTCAAGTGTATAAATTCAGAAGCAGTTTTACAAATGTTAGCTTAATTTCCACTTGCAAATGAAAGGTATGGGTACCACACAGAGTTGTAGATACTCATGACCTTGTAAGGGTGTGAACGAACATACAGCCTTAAAACTGTAATTAGCTAGGAACTTTAAAAATGTATACAGAGGGCCTGGAGCAATGGCTGGGTGGTTAAGAGCAATGGCTGCTCTTCAGAGGAAGCAGGTTCAGTTCTCATCCCCCACATAATGGCTCACTTCCCCCTGTAGTTCCCAGTCTCAAGGGATCCAGCACCCTCTTCTGGCCTCTGTGAGTACCAGACATGCCTGTGATCCACAGACAAACATGTAGATAAAACCCCTATGTACATAAAATGAAAATATTTAGCTAGTTATAGTGGTACATGCTTTTAAGCCCAGCACTTTTTGGGAGGCAGAAGCAGGCAGATTTGTGTTGCAAAGCCAGCCCAGACTATGTAGAAAGTTCTAGAATAGCTTAAAAAGCAATAATACAAATATACTTTAAAAACATATGCAGAATTTAGCCAGGCAGTGGTGGTACATGCCTTTAATCCCAGCACTTGGGAGGCAGAGGTAGGTAGATTTCTGAGTTCGAGGCCAGCTTGGTCTACAGAGTGAGTTCCAGGACAGCCAGGGCTACACAGAGAAACCCTGTCTTGAAAAAACAAAAACAAAAACAACCTCCCCCCAAAACAAACAAAAAAACCCAAAACATATGCAGAAATCTCACTCATTCTATTTATAATTCATTCTACTCTCCTGTTCTTCAGGATGTGATGGACATCACTTATTCTATGAAATTGTAGCCTGAGAGGATAGTGTGGTTTTAGTGAGACACATGGACATATAGTTTATTAAAATAGTAAGGTTCAAGCTGGAATGAACAAAATCCCCTCAAAGTTAAACCTCAATAGGGGTGGAAGAGATAATCATTTTATTATGGACTCTTTGTTTGGTTTCTCTGTGTAACAGCCTTGGTTGCCAGGGAGACCCACCTGGGTCTGGGGATTAAAGGTTGTACCACCACACCTGGGCTCTACTGTTGGTTCTTTGTGGTGTTTCTCGTTCTCCTTGCCTCTTTGACTTTCCTTAAGAAAATTAATAAGCTTTATTTTTCCACTTCTGCTACTGGCTGATGTCATATATTTTATACATTTTCCTTTTTTGACTATGGATTCTGGTATTGTTGTAAGTTGTCCTATAGTTATAAGGAGTAATACCCCAAATCTGATTTCAGCCAATGTTATTATCATGAGTCATTAGTATATAACAGGACGACTAAGACGTTGAAATAGATACAGCATATCCATATTCACAGTTCACCATTTTTTCTTCTCTTTTTAAAATTTTCTTTTTACTTTTGATTTATATGCATGTGT
>NC_045030.1:135279912-135294582 GCF_008632895.1 Mastomys coucha | reverse complement strand
CATCAGATCTCATTACGGGTGGTTGTGAGCGCGCGCGCGCGCACACACACACACACACACACACACACACACACTCCCTTAACTATAATCTGTTGAGTCCATATAATATTACTTTGTGCTTATGGATATATACAAAATACTCCCCAACCTAAGTCTCTCAGAGAGTATTGCCAGAGGAGGACAGAAAGTTTGTATGAGCCAGAGGATCGGGGAGTTTGCTAAGTGATTGTGTCTCCTAGCAACGTCAGAAACTATATCCCTGAAGTCTCACCAGCAGGCCACCCAAATGTGAGCTGAATAAGGAGGACACTAAGGAAAATAGCAGTGTGGGCAGGGACTAGGCCTCAGCCCTGAGAATATACTAAGTCTTTTAAACTATAGCCACCCCACTTCCCACTCCCTCCTCCTCCTCTATCTCACCCCACACACCATATATCCTGCCCACTTTGTGTCCCCCTCCTTTTTTAAAATAATCCATTCAGTGCTATGAATGTACAGGTGTGGTGCCATCCATTTGTGCTTAGACAACCTACCAGGCCTCTGCTAGGCCCTGAGTATAGTATCAGTTATCCTTTGCCTGCTTTCATGTTGGATTCTTTGAACTTGTCAAGTATTAAGAATACAGAAGTGGATGCTCACAGCCATCCATTGGACTGAGCATAGGGTCCCCAGTAAGGAGCTAGAGAAAGGACCCAGGGAGCTGAAGGGTTTGCAGCCCCTTAGGAGGAACAACAATATGAACTACCTAGTACCCTCAGAGCTCCCAGGGACTAAACCACCAACCAAAGAGTACACATGGTGGGACTCATGCTTCCAGCAGCACGTGTATAGCAGAGGATGATCTAGTCGGTCATCAATGGGAGGAGAGGCCCTTGGTTCTGTGAAGGTCCCAATGTAGGGGAATACCAGGGCCAGGAAGCAGGAGAGGGTGGGTTGGTGGGGCGGGGCAGGGAGGAGGGAATAGAGGGTATTTCAGAGGGGAAACTGGGAAAGGGGAGAACATTTGAAATGTAAATAAAGAAAATATCTAATAAAAAAGTTCCTTGTATATTTCAAATACTGTTTTGTTGGTATATGGATTGCAACTATATTCTTTCATTTTGTGGCTTGTATTTTGAACCTCCTCACAGGGAGTTTGCAGAACTTTACTTTGGATCACTGAAGCAGTGACTACATTGCTGGCAGGAAAAACTTTAATTTTTTTATTTTTTAACACATGGCCTGTGCTTCTGGTGTCAAGGGAGTCTTATATACTTGTTTTATTTAATTGCACTTCTTTGTGTTCTGCCTTGCATCCATTATTTATTTATTTAATTTATTTATCTATTCATTTTTACTGTAAGCAATGTGTTCACGGTTTCATTTCTGGAGCTCAGATGTGTTCTGTGGCTTTGAACTTAGCGTGTGTATCTGGTTAAACATGGTTTTACCCATACTAAAATGGCTGCTATCCTTAAAATAGAGTATCTTACAACCTTACCAGTCGTTAAATGCAACATAGAATTAAACAGACACACAATGGGTTTCACTTTCTAAATTAAAAATGTTTTGGCAAAACTATAGTTTTTCAGCAAAGTTTTTTTTTTCTAATTATCCAAAGCATAGATGTTTGTTGTCATTTGAAATAATGTTTTAAAAATTTATTTATTATATTTTATGAATATGAGTCCACTTTAGCTGTCTTCAGATACACCGGAAGAGGGCATCAGATCACATTGCAGATGGTTGTGAGCCACCATGTGGTTGCTGGGAATTGAACTCAGGACCTCTGGAAGAGCAGCCAGTTCTCTTAACCACTGAGCCATCTCTCCAGTCCTTGTTCTCATTTAAATACAGTTTGAAAGTACATTCCTGAATTTTGAGTCATGCGTTTATCTCAACTAGATACTTAGTAGGCTTTTTTTAAACTTACTCTTTTAGAGTAAGACACAATTAAATTTGTCTACACGATATCTTTTTCTTTTAAGGTCACTACTTGTTTGTTTTAACTATTTTGTATGCTGTGGGGAATAGAGCTCAGAATATTGTACATGCTGGTCAAGTGCTGCACTATTTGAGCTAGTAACCTCACCCCTTAACTGTTTTAACAGTGAATATTAGTTTCAGGTGATGCGTGTACCACGTGTTTTTAAAAATTGTGTATGCCTGTATTATGGGAAGAACTTGTTGGATTAGTGATTAATTTTAAGAATACTCAATTTTTTTTATCACGTCTCTTTGCTGCTACCATATTTGCTCCAGTAAGTGTGCAGTTAGGGTGTCAAATTCCTACGGAAAAAAAGAGCAAACTGGTATAAGTCAGAGGACAGGAAAACACTCCCTGTGGCCAAATCCTGCCCACCACCTGTTTCTGTAAATAAACTTCAGTTGGAACGCAGCCATATGGCTCCATTTATGTATTGTCTGGCCGTATTCACAGAGACCCTGTGGTCTTCCAAGTCTGTTTACTCTCTGGACCATTAGAGAAAAAGTCGAATGAACTCCCAGATACGGCAACTTCCACGAGGGTCAGTTTCTACTATTTTATAAAGGACATTTTTATAGCCTTTGCTTGTATTTCGGTTCAGTAGGCTACCTTCAGTTTCTTCACCAAGCCTGGCAGGAGAATTAAAGGCATAGTTAGAGAACTGGCAAGGTTGGCTTTTGTTGTTGAAAGGTGGGTTATTTCAACATGAACATCAGCTTACAGGAGTGGTTAACTAGTACAATTCTAGCAGAGGCATCTGCAGTTGGGTTGTTCCAAGCCGGTCTGGTAAATGAGTGAGCTGGGCATGGCTGCAGTTTTTCACCTGAAACTTCTTTGTGATCTTTAAGGTACATAGCAGGAGGCTACCAATTTGAACTTCCACTGGGGTTTATGAGGTAGTTTACCCAGCTTCCTTCTTTTGTTAACTTGACACTTGAGTTCTTTTAAATGTCCTAAGTGTCAGGCTGAAGATGGAAAGGAAGTTGGAACACTTGGCTGTACATTTAGAAGGAAGCGGATGGCATCATTTGCAGAAGCATATTATATCTATTTTAAAGAGATAACTGCATGTTTTTTTTTTTTTTAAAAAAAAAAGTCTTGTGGGCTGGCAAGATGGCTCAGCGGGTTAGAGCACTGACTGCTCTTCCGAAGGTCCTGAGTTCAAATCCCAGCAACCACATGGTGGGTCACAACCATCTGTACAGCTCCAGTGTACTCACACACACACACACACACACACACATATAATAAATAAAAAAGTCTTGTGAAAAACATAAAACAGCAGAGCAAAGGCAAAAGGAAACTAACAGGTTTTAGCAGGGGTAGCTTTTATGTGTAGAAACTTTTGTTTATCTGATTCACTGTATTAGATGATGATCTTCAGTTCTTTGTAAACTGAACAATTGCTGTTAGTCCAGTGTGCTTGTCTACCTATCAGCCAAGCACATACACTTTACTACTACTGAGCATGTATACTTGGTCATATATATTATTGGTGTGTATGCCTGTATTTTGCTGGGGATGAAACCTGGTGTGCCTTGTGCATGCTACGCAAATGCTTCACCACTGAGCAACGTTTCCATGTAGTGTTTTAAAAATCTATGAGTTAGTATTTTTTCAACTGATAAACTACAGATGGGCAGAGTTGGCAATTTTTCTGAAACAAGTGATTCACTTCACTATCATATGGCCATTAGGCAATGGAGGTGGGTGTGGACATCGAAGAAAACATAGTTCAACACCTAGGTAAATTGGTTAAAACTGGTGATGATCATATTAGTTTCATTGTAATGAATGACACTGAGCTTTTAGGAAGAGTCTATGAGTGAAAATGGCTAGAAATAATTACTGTTAATTAGGTATGGGTTAGACAGTAGACATTTTATGTAAATACAGGAATTGGACAATTGTCCACATGCTCACAGCTTTGCAGTTATCTTCCATTCCTTGACATTTTTATCCCAAGACCTCAGGTTGAGTTTGTTTGCAATCACGAGAAACATCTTGGCCTTTTGGCCCAATGTCAGGAGTTTGGCGAATGAGTGTACCTTTGCCACTGATAAAATGGAATGAAGATAACCTGAAATGTTTGCTCTGTGACGCATTAAGAATAGTTTTTCAGTTGAATTGACCATTTATGGTTAACTGTTGTAATTCAAATTAGAGAAAAGGATTTCTGCATAATAAGCATAATGTGTAATGAGCCTATTGATCCATGAGAAAGATGTGTACAAAATGTTTTTTTTTAAGTATGGTTATACATTTTAAAAAGCAGTGGAGGGTTATGAAATGTAATCTTTCCGATAGACTAAAAAGTGAAGAACACAAAAAAGATCAAGTTTATCTACTTAGCTAAGAGAATAGAACCCATTTTGCAAAAAGGACATTGCTAGAAATTAAATATAATACTTTGAGCAAATGGGCACTCACACACTATGTACCTTCTTAATAAGCAATACCTGAATCCTCATTTAAGAATGTACACATATTTTGCTAGGTATAATGGCACATGCCTTTAATCCTAGCTTTTGGTGATGAGGCAGGCAGATCTCCATGAATTGAGTTGCAGGCCAACTACATAGTGAGCTCCAGGCTAGTCAAGGTTACATAGTATTTCAGAAAACCAATAAAGGATTTGTACAAATATTTTGCTGTGCTGTAGAGTATTGTAGAACATAGAGAGAAAGAAAAGATTCCCTTCAGAGAGACCTAGATGGACTGACATGCATTCTAGAGTATGGTAAAAGAGTCATGGAGCATTTATACATCATGATTCCACTTATCTAAAGGCAAACAAAGCTTATCGTGTGTAGATAATAAAAAAGGTATGATTGATAACACGCTGCAGAACAGTTATCCCTGGAGGAAAAGGGAGTGGCGTTAGAGGAAACTTGCTACTCTCTATAAATCTCTAGTGTTTTTAACAGTTTGAATTGCTGTTTTCTAGGTAGTTGTATAAGTTAATAAGAAATATTTCCCCACTGGAGGATACTTAGGATGGTTATATGGCAAATAGCTTATACTGAGTGAACATTCAGGTGTTTTGATAAAATGTAACTTTTCTTGCATGGAGAATCTTCTAAATTTTCTACTTTGAAAATACAAATACAAGAATATCTAATGCCATGCTCAGATCTGTTGTTAATTTTCTAGTGTAGATGTTTGCACATACATGTTTGCAGGCATATATAGACACTTGGCCGTCATAGATCCACAAACATGTATAGTGTCTTTCTACGAAGTTCTATATATACTGATTTATAACTTTCTTCGAATTTTATACTGTACTGTAGGCATCTTTTGAGGATTGGCGACTCTGTAATTGAAAAAGATATCTGATGTGGGGGGAAAAAAAAACCAAGGCTGTGTAAATCGAGTATTTTTGTAAAAATAGCTGGATTCTTCTGACACAGTGTAACCTTGGGCAAAGTCACAGTCACCAAAAGCACATGGCTAGTGGAGTGTTGTGTTCCCAACTTCAGAGCCGTTCAAAGTCCAAACAAGGGGCAGACATGTGGCCCTTTTTTTTTTTTTACATGTTCTGAGAAATATGTTAGTTGGTTTTATCATTGTGTGAACATCACAGGTTGTATTTATGCAGAGCTAGATGGTAGAGCCCATTGTACACATGGTACACATAATTACATTCTAGGGGGCCTGAGGGATGGCTCCCTGGTTAAGTGTACCGACTGCTCTTCCAGAGGTCCTGAGTTCAAATCCCAGCAATCACATGGTGGCTCACAGCTCTCCGTAATGAGATCTGATCCCCTCTTCTGGGGTGTCTGAAGACAGCTACGGTGTACTTACGTATAATACATAATCATTCTTTAAAAAAATATATAATTGCATTCTGTGGTTCAAGTATGACTGAAGCACAGTGGCCTTGCCAGCTCACACCCACCTCATCACAAATGTGACTAATGGATTTTGCCACAACCTTTCTAGGCAATAGGAATTTGTGAGATTCATTACAGTCTTATAGGGCCACTCTCATATTCTTTTCAGTGGTTTGGTTTTTTTGTTTGTTTGTTTTTTGTTTTTTTGTTCCTTTAATCATTTTCTACACATTCAGTAGGACATTTTATTTAAAAAGATTCTGTGTGGACAAGGTTTTTCATGTGAATACTTGTCATAGCTACTCTTTTTTTGTTGTTGTTGTTATGATTGAAACAGCCCATCTTCCAAGGCTATCTGTCGTTCTCAGCCTTTTGGAGTTGGATTTCATATCAGGAGGATTGTCCACTCATAGGGTGCAGTTAATAAGGTAACAGACTTAGGAGAATAATAAGGTAACAGGTAGAGGAGAATTAAGTTAAAGGTTCTATATTTGTTTTTTTTTATTAGATATTTTCTCTATTTATATGTCATATGATATCTCCTTTCCTAGTTTCTCCTCCAAAAAAACCCAAAAAACAAAAACAACAGTAACAAGAACACTTCTGTATTTCTTACTTGACTAATGAGAAGAGGTGTTGAAAAGTTTCTGGGGAATTCTGGTGGTTGTGGATAAGACTAATGAGGGCTGGAAGCATACTGAAACATCTGCTTTCTTTTAGTTTTTGTGCTTATTTCCTTTAATGTATGGAAACATTATCTCAGTGCTATGAAAAAGTAATGGCAGGATCATTCATCTACGAAAACCTGGAGAAGTGAGCTACTACTGAGAGGAAGGTGACCATTGCGTGTGCTTAGGATGTGTTAGTCATGGCTGCTTCAAGGTTGAACAAAAAGCTTAAACAATCTTTCAGACAGAAAACAGGAACTTGGTGAATGAGCTTAAAAACCATTTATGGCTTAGAAGACAAGAAAGAAGGCACAGTAATGCAGCCCTGGGAAGAATCTAAATGATACTATATATTCCACGTGGCCACAGACGCTCTGAAGTCAAGAAGTAAAAGACTAATTGAAAACCCAAAGCTTTACTGAAGAATAGGCCTGAACAATAGTCATGGCTGTTGCCAGGTAAATATGTTAAATATGTTTCTGAAAAGTAGAGTAATGAAGAGAAAAGTAGGTCAGGAATAATAATATTATTAGAGTTGGAATCAGGGACTTTCAAATTTGGTTAATTGAAAGTTTAGTCTAGGGGTTGGAGAGATTGCTCAGCGGTTAAGAGCACAGACTGCTCTTCCAAAGGTCCCGAGGTTAAATCCCAGCAACCACATGGTGGCTCATAATCGTCCATAAAAAGACCGGATTTCCTCTTCTGGTGTCTGAGGACAGCTACAGTGTACTTACATATAAATAAATCTTTAAAAAAAAAGTTTAGTCTAGGATGGTTTTCAAGTCTTTGGTGGAATATTTGGGGTACAGAGAGTATCAGGTACCAAAACAAGACCAAAAAGTTTTCCAGAAGTATTTGGATTCTTTGTGCCCAGACAATTTCTTACAAAATGTATTCATTGCTTTTCTGTTGCTGTGATAAAATGATCAAAACCAACTTACTGAAAAAGTTTCACTCAGATCAGAGTTCCAGAGGGGTAGGAACCCATCATGGAAGGGAAGAGGGGAGCGGATGTGGCAGCAGGAACATCTTAACATCTTTAACCTTTGAACATGAAGCAGAGGGAGTGACTTGCCTCCCAGAGCCCACCCCACTGATACACTTCCAATAGGGCTGTATCACTTTCCCAAACCAACTGGGAGCCAAGTGTTCAAATTCCTGACCCTGTCGGTGACATTCTCATTCAAATCGTCACACAAAGGTAGCTTAGAATTTCTTGGAAGCAAGTTGCTTCCAGAATTGGAACCTAGAAAGGGCAAGGCTCAGGTGCAGCGTTTGTGAGTTATGCAGCCCTTAATTGGGAAGCATGTGCTGTTTATCTCCACAACTAGAAATGTCGGCATTAGCATCTTCATTTAAGCACAATTATACATGCTATACTTTTTTAAAGAAGCAAAAGGACTGATCTCCTAAGGATGTTATAGTTTGTTTTTAGTGTCAAGTGTGTAAGGCCAGGATTTTCATAAGCAGCTAACTTTTAAAAATTTATATATGTATATATACACATACATATATTGCATATATGTGTTACTTTTTAGCATTTTGTTGATGACCAAGGCATTAACTATTAGTGTTTTTTTATCTTTTCCAAAGAATTTCTCTTACCTGCACTTTCACTTTTGAGTTTCAGTTGCCCACATTCAGCCTGGAACTATGAAATGGAAACTTCCCGAAAGGAACAATTCATGAGTTTGAAATACACGTTACCACAGTCTCTTGTTATAATTATTTTACTGGTCCCCACTGCTGTTAATCTTTCTCTGCCAAAATTCCAAGTTTAACTTTATTAAAGAGATGGGTCTACAAGGGAACTGTAGCATGGGTAAAGTACGGTCCCATTCACAACTGCAGGCATGGAAGGAATGGCTTCTGTTTTCCTCCCTGGATAGCAGGGGTGAGTACTATACTTCCTTATAGGTGGTCGCCCCTTAAAGCACAGGCCGGCCGTTTTAGAAGAGACCTTGACTGCAAAACGGAAACCTTTGTAGTGACTTTCCTACCTTCTTTTTTCATCCCTCACTTATTCATGTAAGTTTCGAGACTGAATCTCAATATGTACCTGAAGTTCTGGAACACTCTGCTGCTCATTTGTGTGCATGTGCCTTTGCACACATGGAGGTCTGAGGACAGTTCTTGAGAACAGGCTCTCTGCCACAGCCTTGTGGCCTCTGGGGATCAGACTCTGTCAGGCCTGCACATGGTGCCTTACCCACTGAACCCTCCTGCTGGCCCTGTTCTGTTTGTAAGCAACCCGTGACTTAACAACTTAGCCATCTCTTTACAGTTCCTTTGGGACTTGCCTAGGTAGAACTGAATAACTGGTAATTGTCAGGCCCTGATGTATAAAAATAGTAAGATTAAAAAGGTATTTGTCCCCAGCACAGGAGCTTTTAATAGTGGGGGAGGAATAGACCAAAAGGCTCCACAGATGGTGCTAGCTCTAGTATTTGTGAGAAAAATACTTTCTTGTTGCAGGATAGCTGCCCACTTCCTGTCTCTGTGTCTCACCGTACATTTCTACCATGTACTTTAGCTATATGAAGTCTTTCTCTTTAGTGGGTGGATTAGTGCTGAAATGATAGCGTTTAGTAGAGTGGGGGATTGCTGGTAAGTAACAAGTTTCGGATGGCTGGTACTTTGCTCAGAACAACTGGAAGGACCATATTATGTTGGTTTTATCCTTAGAGGGACAAACTTTCCGGCTGTCAGTCTTGAACGTGGGGAGGCTTGTGACTGTGCCTTGTCTTTAATTGAAGGACCCACGTTGCTCAAGACACTCCCTGCAGGAAGGCGGAGGAGGGTGATGATGTATAAGGTCATTACCAAAGATCAGGAGGAAGTGACAGTGAAGGCCTGGACTCTGGGTGTCCTGAATTGTGAAAAACCAGACATTTGCGATTCAGTTTGTTCTATGATAGATATTTAAAGAACAAGTTGAGTCAACCTGACACCAGCTAGAGTCAGCTGGGAAAAAGGAAGCTGAATTGAGAAAATGCCTCCGTTAGATGGCCCACTGGCATATCAGTTGGGTATGAATTTTGATTAATGGTTGATGTGGGAGGGCCCAGGCCACTGCGGGCATAGGCGCTCATTGGTAGGTGGTCTTGCCAGTGAAGAGTGTTCTTCCTTTATTACTATCCTGCTTCAGTTCCTTGAGTTCCAGCTCTGACTTCCTTGGACGATGGACCATAGGCTGTAGATGAAATAAACCCTTTGCTCCTCGAGTTGCTCTTGGTCACGGTATTTATCACAGCATTTGGAAGCAGAGTAGGGCAGCTTCCTTAAGCTAACTAGAATGTGAAGATCCCCAAGGTTAAACTTTATGAACATAGTCTCCAGTAAATATTTACTAACTATAAAATGAGTATTATATAACATTCATAATGGAACTGTGATGACTTTAATAGATAGCATTTGGAAGTAGTGACTTTGATTACAGTTTTTTTTTTCAGCTGACTTCTTTTCAGCTGACGTTTATTTCTCTAGTTTTGCATCATTCTTAGCTAAGAAAACAAACCATTTAAAATATTTTCTGGATGGTGTAACATTTTATTACAAAATCATGGGAAATATTTCTTGTTTAAAAGGCGTGACTACAAATTTAAGATGGAAAATTGCTAGGCTTGTCAGCTGATTTTTTAAAAAAAAAAAAAAAAAAAACAAAGTCAAACTTCTGGTCCTTTTACATCATATTCCTAAGGGCTAGGATTGGCTTCTGCCTCTCTGTTAAAGAAAAGAAATGGGGAGAAGGGGTTGGAGAGATAGTTAAGCAGTTAAGAGCACTGGTCAGCTCTCTTCCAGAGGATCCAGGTTCAATTCCTAGCACCTACACAACTGTCTATAACTCCAGTTCCAGTGGATCTTACACCCTCACGCAGATGTACATGCAGGCAAAATACTAGTGCACATAAAAATAAATAAATCTTAAAAAAATAAAGAAAACTGGCAGTTCAAGGAAGGACTGTATGTATGCAGATTCTCTATGGTGTGCCCGCCTTTTGGACCAGCAAAAAGATGTGCTCATTTATAGAGTTTATGTCTGAGAACTGCACAATTGAGAGTTGCAATAACGAATGGTAAAATCAGTTCATAATGTGTATGATTTTTATATTGGACCCGATCCCTAACTCTCCTCGTCTGCATCCAGCCCAGAGGCTGCAGGTTGGAACTCTGCTTGGGGTTTAGTTCTCAGCCAGGTCAGACTGTACTCCTTCTTTCCGGTTTCACTGACCCTGCCCCGGTGCTGATGAAAGACCTGGATGTTTACCTGGACTGTGCTCCTCCTGGCTCTCAACCTCAGTTCTACTTTCAGGCACGTTTGACTTGGAAACTGTAAGATAATGGAACCAAAAAGGGACCTTTCTCCTCTTAAAATACCCTCCATCTGGAGAGAGTCTTAGTAGTTAGGAACACGTGTTGCTTTTTCACGGAACCCCTGCTCAGTTCCCAGAGTCCACATGGAAGCTCACAGTCTTCTGGAACTCCACTTCCAGGGGATCCAGTGCCCTCTTCTGGCCTTCATGGATACCAGGCATGCAAATGGTGTACAGCTATACATGTGGGCAAATCTAAAACAATACAGAAATAACTCTTGCAGAGTGACAGAGACAGCCGAGCTCAAGGGGATTCGAGTTAAGATTTCACAACATCCTATCGTGGTGCTGACCTTGGCCTTGCTTTTGAAGAAGGGTAAGCAGCAGATTGCTCCATACACATGAAAAGGCAAAAACTACTCTTCTTTTACTGAGGTTGACGTTGGTTACAGATGCTACAAAGAGGATTGGATGTCTTGTAGTAGTCTGACACTTCATTTCTAATCGGTTCTTATTTATTTTTTTTACTTCATTTTTCAGTGCCTGAGAGCATGCTATGTAAATGCTGTACCACTGAGCTTTGTATCCTCAGCCTTAAGCTTTTATTTTGGCAGTCTGGATATGTGTCTTATAGTAAAGCATTTTAAAGACCTAGGTAATAAAAAAAAAAATCCCTTGGCTATGTTCTACCATGGATCTAAACTATTCCAGATTTTACACTTCCTATTTAAATTTGTGGAATTTAAAAAATTTGTACGCAATGAATTTTTGACTGTCATAGTTTAATGTGGTTTATCCTGAATTTTGCAAGTGCTTTCCAGGTTTTTCTGATCCCTCTTTCTCCACTGAGAAATCTCCACATTTAGAACAGTGCGCTGACATAAATCTTTAGGCCAAAGTGTTAACTACACTTACCTTCCACAAGTCTCTAATAAACATAGCATACTTAAGACCTATGACTAGAGAACTTTGAGTGTGTTGCCTATCAATATAGAAATTGACTGGAACTTTCGGCTTAAGCTTTGTAAAACAGCCTGATCTGTCTCCAGGGTTCATTTCTGTGTTGTGTGGCTAGGGACAGTGCTGCCACCCAGTGGCAGTTTATAGACACGCTGCTATTATTGCTTCATTATTTTCCACTACTTCAGATACTTTTTCTTGTATGCTCCTTTGTGTTCATGGTTTCACCTTCTGGTTTTTTTTTTTTTTTTTCTCCACTCATGCCACTAATACTTGAGGGTTTCAGCTGATATTCAGGGAGCTGAACACTAGTTGTAGAATGTGGTTCTGATAGTCTAGTTAAATAAAGACTTTGGAATATGGGACACGGTATTAATAAGAAGTGTAAACATGCCAAGTGGATTCTTGTTTGCTCTGCTTTATGAAGTTATGGTTCTTTGCATAAATGTGCACATGTTTTGTAGTTTGTAAGAATATGATACTTCTTTTGATGTCTAATGGAAAGCTTTGCATTGTATAAGAAGAAGCACTCCTATAAATATGTGAAGATGCTCATACTTCAGTGTGCCATGAAAACTGTAGCTTAGAAATTCTTCCTTGATTTCCTCTTGCTGTTGTTTGCCATTCTCTTGACTGGTCCTTTCAGTATTCATTCAAGGAATCCTTACTAAGCATCTACTTGGAGCCTGCCCCGTACCCGTATGGTACTCCCCAGTGTTACACTGGGTGATCAAGACAAGCAGGGCCTCCTTCTTCAATAATGAGAGAACCAAAGCAGAAGAAGACAAGCAGAAGTTTAAGTGCGGAACTCAAGGGTGCCAGTATCAAATTCATGTGACACAGATGGCCAGTCAGAGAGGGCTTTCTACCAGTACTGCTTCAATGAAGACATAAAGGAAGCCAGAGAAGGGAAGACGAGAGAGTTGATGGCAGAAGAAAAATTCTGTGCTAGGAAAGGAGGTGAAAGACCACAAGTTAATGCTTTTGAGAAACTGTAAGCTCATCATGGCAAAAGCTGTGGGCACTAGCCGTGTTCTCCCCCATTTTATAGTTGGGGTAACTGGATCTAAGAGGCCACCAACCTCCAGTAAGTGGCCCAGCCAGCAACTGAAGTTAGGCTGTCTGGTGGTGGCATGTTGAACCCTGTTTGCTGTGCAGGGCTGCCTTTCATCTGGGCTGCGGTGTTATATTGGAGCCTTAAGCTTGTGTGAAACACCGTGCCTGTGAGCCGGTGAGAGCTCTTGGCTCTCGTTTCTTAGCCTGCTGTTAGGCTGCATTGCAGACCCAGATTATTACTATTCCAGCGGCTGGCATTTACAGGGTCTGTGTTAGTTTACAAACATTCACATTTGCTTTTAGTCTTCTGCCATTGGCTGGTAGTCAAACAAGCATTATTTGGTAGGCATTGCTAAGGTTTCCAAGATTTATAGATGGGGAATTATAACTGGTTTTGTATTCTTTTACCCCCTCCTCCTCCCCTCAAGATGTTCATTATTTGCAAAGGTAGAGATTTTGTTTGGCTTCTGAAGTTAACTTGGCAATATATTTTTTTTGATTTTCAAAGTTAAACTGGAACTCAGTTTCAATATTTGGACTATTGTCTTTTAAACGTGCACAAATGTAAAAATAAAAACTAAATTGGGGTACTTCTTCCAGTGCATCTGTTCCACTTCATCTTAAATTATAAACATTTAAGATGAAGAATTTAATTTGGAATCAACAAGGCGTTATTCTAGATTTTAGCTGGACTGTAAATGCTCAGTTGTACATAAACTAAAATTGTAGATTTCGGAAGGTTATAGCATATGTGCACACATGTGTGAAGGAGAAAGAAGTAGGGGATGAGAGACAGACAGAAGAGACAGTAAGGTGAATGCTGTGTAGCTAGAGCTCTCATTACTTACGTTTCCCACATGACTGTGGATTCAAAGAGGAGTTTCAACCTACAAGTGTTGTTTTGTATAGTGAAGGCTAGCTTTGGTTACTGTGGCCATACATTCGTATTTTCTCTATGTGGGATTACTAGAGACAACTTAAGAATATTTTTCTAAAAGAGAAGGCGTTTGATTCTACTTGAGGATGACAGGTACGGCAGCTCAGTTTACCGTCCTGGGGAAGCTTGGAGATGTGGTCATGCTGGTTCTAATCTTGATAAATGATGCTTTTGAATCCAGCTTCTCAAGGGTTGCTTCTGTGCACTTATATCTACGCAGTGAGGCAGTTTCGTTTAACATGGATGCGCAACATTGTTTTGGGTAAATCTCTTCTTGTTGTGTATTGCAATAAAATCATGTGCTTGGACTCCTTTCCCGGTTGTCAGGACTGTGAACTTCCTGCAGCTAGGCCCTGTTGAGGTTACTGCAGGACACTTTCATAGACGCGTTGACCTTACAGGAAGTGAGATTACTTCATGATACTTTATGGCTGGCTGAAACATTTAGAAATGAAAACTTTGAGGGAGGAAAATGATTCAGCCTTTTTTTCTGTGTCCTACTTTGTGAAGTCAGCCAGGACGCGTTTGTAAGGTATCACATTTCCTTGCCAGTGTCTAAAGCAAGGCGGTGCTTGGTAAGGTGATAGTCTCCAAAGTTTCGTATGTTTGTTTCCAGAAGCCAGATATTGAACAAGAGGTACTAAAAAAGGGTTCACTACTGAAATCCCTTCAAAGACTCTCTGATTACCAGTGTAGAAGGCGATACTCTGTATTCTACACACCGACATTAAAAGGTTTATAAAGTATTATGTAGTTGGCTTCTATTATTATTTGTATTAGTGTTTGTTTTAATAGAGAAGGTAAATGGAGCTATGGAATCCACAGACATTATTAACACTGTCATTTGTGTGTAGAATGCTTCCTAGTTGCTAGCTTTTTAATGCCATCTATTTATTCAGTAGTAGTTGAAATATTTCTAGGGTGACTCATGTGG
>NC_045030.1:135269389-135279835 GCF_008632895.1 Mastomys coucha | reverse complement strand
TTTGCTAGTATTTGTTCATTTATTTGTGCTGAGGGATGAAAATGAGGCCCTTGGCCTACTAGGTAAGCACTCTTCCGCGGACCCACAGCAACATCATGCCTTTGTTTCCCATTTTAACATAGGAAATGGCAAGGATGCTTAGTCTTAGCAAGCAGCATTATAGTTATAATAGGAAAAAATATGTTTATTTGACTTTGAATCTGGTTGAAAAATGGAAATATCGTGTGGTGGTAGTGCACATTTTTAAATCCCAGCACTTGAGAAGCAAAGGCAGCCAGATCTCTGAGTTTGATGCCAGCCTGGTCTTCAGAGTGAGCTCCAGGACCGTCAGAGCTACAGGGAGATACTCCATCTTGAACCCCTCACCCCCAACCCCCTAAAAAAAAAACAGAAAAAGACAAAAAAGAAAGCATTCAATCTACTTGTATTAGTATATTTGAAATCAGCATTTGGTTTCTTTTTAAATATCACTTATTCTCCTAAGTTGGTTCAAATACCTTTGGGGATATATTAAGTGTCATTTATGAACACAGAGAAATGTATCAGCCTAAGTTAGAAATAACTGAAAGTCTTCCTTATTATTAGTGAAACATGGACTATATTCTCTGTGGAAGCTTTAAACACATCTAGGACAAATTTAAGAATAAAATTTAAAATGCTGCGCCTGCCCTTGAGTTTCTCCTCTTTTCTCCATTCTTTAACTGTGGTGTGTTTGGTGATTGTAGAATAGTTGATACCATGAACACATCATTATTTTACCAATCTCAGTTTGAAGTCTTTCCTCATGTTCCTGCTGTCTCGACCACAGTGGCTGTATTTCACTTTATTTTTTAATGTGTGTATGTGTGCATCTCCATCTCTCATTATTTCCTAAAGACATTTTTAGAGTAAGGTCATGAAGTGAGTTAATAACAATGTGTGTTAAGGCCTCTTAATACACATTGCCATTTTTTTTTTAAGATCCATTGTATGTGTATGAGTACACTGTAGCTGTCTTCAGACACACCAGAAGAGGGCATCGGATCACATTACAGATGATTGTGATCCACCATGTGGTTGCTGGAATTTGAACTCAGGACCTCTGGAAGAACAGTCAGTGCTCTTAACTGCTGAGCCATCTCTCCAGCCCCCACCAAATTCTTTTTATAAAACATGTTCAAGCTTATACCCTACTCTCTTTTTGAGACAGGGTTTCTCTATAGCCCTTGGTTGTCCTGGAACTCGCTATGCAGACCAGGCTAGCCTTGAATGTAGAGATCTGCCTCTTTGAGTGCTGAGATGAAAGCAAGTACCACCACACCTGGCCAATTTCTATCCTCTTTAACATCATATTTTAAAAAGCTCCTTTTTATCTGACCTTGATCGCATCAGTTTATTTTAGTTGGCCCTATATTTGATGAAACTATAATTTAGTCTTACCTGTTTTATCAAATAAAAATTGTTCAAGCAGAACTGGAAGTAGATGCACAGTAATGTAAATACTAGACTGTAAAGAGCTGGTGACACTTTGAAGAGTAGGCTGTATTTTAAGCTATAAGACCCTGTTTCTAAAGATTTATTTTTATTAGTTTACAGAGGAAGTCATAAATATTTTCCTAAAATTCTAATCACTTATTGCTCATTATATTAGTCATTTCTATGATCATAGCTATTGAAGACATCTTTTATGTGTGTTCTGGATAAAAAAAAAAATCCTACAAAGTTTATGGAAGGACATGACTGTAGTATTTTCTCACCAAGTAACACATACTACCTTGAAGTATTATTCAGATTTTTAATATATTAAGTGAAAGCTTGGGAAATCTAGACTCATCCATGGGGGTTAGCACACTTGTGCCAGGCAGCAACTTAGTTCAGTGCCTGCCGTGCTGCAGTTTATTGTCTAGGATATTTGAGTTGGTGTGATGTAACGGCAGTGTTTATCTATGAAAAGCTTCCTCCACCTAGTGGTTGTTTCAAAACAGACAAGGAGGATCTGCCACTGGTAGCAGAACAAGTCAAACTCCTTCAAGTGAACTATCTTAAGAAATGTGTACTCAAAGGCTTTCTTGATCGAGAAATGGGTAGACTTGTTCTGCATGCTCACTGCTGCACATGCTCATTTAGGTTCATTGTAAGTTGGAGAGCTATCATAGCTACACACACAATTGTTCTATAAATAGACAAGAATTAATATCCTATCTTTTAAGGTTTCTGAGCCATGATTGATATATAAAAGTTGAGAGAGAGAAGGGGGGGAGAGAGAGAATGAATGAATGAATGAATGAATGAGTGAATGTATGTATGTTTGTGTGTTGTAATATAGGATTTCTTTGTGTAGTCTTGGCCATCCTAGAGCTAGCTTTGTAGATCAGGCTGGCCTCAAATTCACAGAGGTTCAACTGCCTTTGCCTCCTGTTCTGGGATTAGAGGTGTGAGCCACCAATACCTGAAAGTTGAATATATTTAATATGTACAGCTTGATAAGTTTACAGATGAGTGTATACCACAAAATCATCGCCACAGTCTGTACAATAAACCAGCCCATCGCCCTCTGAATTTTCCTCTCATCTTATTCTTTGCATCTGGGTGACAAGAATACTTCTCAGAAATTCTCTCTGAAAATTTTTAAGTGTACAAGACAGTATTGTTATCTCTAGTCACCATATTGCAGAATAGATCTTTAGGAATTATCTTGCATAACTGAAACTATGTTCTTTGACTGCTACAACCTTATTTTTCCCCCAGATCCTGGTACACTACTGTTCTATCCTCTGTTTCTATGAATTTAGCTATTTTTGATTCTGTGGTACTTCTATGCCTGTCTTATTTCTCTTAGCATAATATGGCCTCCTGGTGTATCTATGAGGAGTTCTCTTTTAAACTGAGTTCACTTCTTTCTATTCTAGTATTTTTTCAGGTGTTTTGTGGCCTGTTATCATAACACTGAGGAGGCTGGGGCATTAGGACTGCCAAGTGCTACACAGAAAGGTTATACCTAAAATAACTGCTTATTTGGTTTCCGAATTCTCCAACATTGTTAATAAGGAGTGGAATTTGTCCATAATTTGTCTCAGTTGAAGTCTGGAACTTACCTTGTAGTCTAGACACTTAATAAAGCAGTAGCTTGCTGTGTCCTAATTGCCTGGGGGAGAAGTTATGTAAAATAATAGGTTATAATAGACTTAACAAGCTGGGATGAGTTTCTTTTGGCATTAAAACTAGACTGTCAGTAGAGCTTAGATAAAGATATGGTTCTAGTATATAAGGTAAATACGGTTTCAATGTTGATAAATAATATACTGCAGATTTAACCATGCAAAGAAATATTTACTGTGTTATGATATGCAATCCATATATAGTTTTAGCATGAAAAATAATTTTTTGAGTCAACACTAAAGCTCGAAAGATTTTGTTTAGCTAAAATGTATTCTTATCTTTTTAAAATATAGCAATAAACTTTTGTCTTAAGTATGTTTTTAAAATGTCTGTTGAAAAGAATTTAAAAAGCATCATATCTAAAAAAAATAGTTCAAAACAAATCAAGGATGATGTGAACTGTGAGGAAAAAAGTAATGGCTGGTACCAGGAGTTAGTTTCTGTTATCCATCCTATTAGGTAGTTGATGCTATTTACAAGGCTCGGGAATACAGAGGTAATAGGACCTTGCAATTTAGATCATTTAACTTAAGGACTATTTGGAGAGCTTTAGGAGTTTCAAAGAGGAGTAGGCATTTTAGCCTGTGCCAGTGAAAGTATTCCTACTAAAGGCACCTTTTTGTTTGTTTGTTTTGTTTTTGTTATTTTGAGACAGGTTTCTCTGTATAGCCCTGGCTGTCCTGGAACTCACTCTGTAGACCAGGCTGGCCTCGAACTCAGAAATCCGCCTGCCTCTGCCTCCCAAGTGCTGGGATTAAAGGCATGTGCCACCACCGTCCGGCTTAAAGGCACCTTTGAGACACAATTCTGGGTAGGGTGTGAATTAAAGTCTCTAAAACAAGAGCACTTCCAAGGACCCGCATTTTAACAGTTTTTCAGATAGCTAATGGTTTCTTTGAGACCTAATACAAGTAGATACTTTTTGCTTGTTAACTTAACAAAATTACATCTGTACATTATTGTTTTGCTTGTTTGAGACAGGGTCTTACTATGTAGCCCTGGCTGACTTGGAACTTGCCATGTAGAATTGGCTTGTCTTGTACCTTCCACCTCCTCCTTAAGGTGTATGCCACCATACCTGTCTTTTTTTCTATTTGTAATAAATATTAATATGTTTTATCAATATATATTTGAGTAGATACTTTGAGACCATGCAATATCCACATTCAACTTTCATTTTGTTTTTCCTGTTTGTTCTGGCATTCCCTGATTTGTGGGTATGGGCAGTTGCCATGGAGTCCAGAAGAGGACATTGTGACAGATGCTTGTAAGCCACCCAATATGGGTGTTGGGAACTGAACTCAGGTCCTGTGCGAGAGCAGTAAGAACTTTTTAGCCACCACTGGGCCTTCTATCCAGCTCCCAATTATATATTTCTTATTTTATGGAATACATTGGAAGATAATGAATTTGCATGAAAATATGAAAAGCATACAAATATTAAAACAGCTAGACTTAATATTTTAGTATAAATGTTGTGAATATGTATAACTCAAATATGCATGTATAATAGGGACTGTAATTGTTTCCCTTCCCTTTCTCCCTCTTGCTCCGGCCCCATTTAATCCAGCCCCTAGGTTCTTTGTTTCTCATTATGGATGGTTGTGAGCCACCATGTGGTTGCTGGGATTTGAACTCATGACCTCCGGAAGAGCAGTTGGTGCTCTTAACCACTGTGCCATCTCACCAGCCCCTGTAATTGTTTTAGACATCAATATTTTAAACTTTTAAGCTTTATTTCATGATAGGAGATTTTTAAAAAAATTCTCAAACACTTATCAATAGAGGATTATATCTATTTCCTTAGTAAGATGTATAAAAAAACCACTATTGCTTAAATTGTTTTGAATTGGCCTGGCTTGCGTTCACTTTTAGGTTTGAAAGCAATGTACTGATTTCCCTAATATTTTTCCACTCATCTCTGAAACATCTTATTTTCAACCTAATATTGATGCGTCAGATATTAAATACAGGAGACCAGCTCATAACTGGAGTGCGTCCAATAGATACTATCACATGTTCAGTATTTACTTGACTTTTCAAAGAATGTTTTTAAATTATTGGTTAACAGACTGATTTACTTACAGAGAGGGCCCAAAGCAAACACTGTAATGATTTGCTTTTTGAGTCTGTTCCCAAGGATGAGGTTATCTGAAGTTTAACAGCACTGCTATGTATTAGTAACATTTTGGGATCTTGTTTGGAAAAATTTGCTTGTTAACTCTCTCGTTAGCATTATGGATGTGGTTTTTCTCCCTTGCATTTGATGAATTAGAATTTCTCAGTTCTTTTTCTTGCATAACTGCAAACATTTGACAGTGTATTTTTCCATATTACCAGGCTATTTACCCAGTAGAAAACAAACCATATTATATGCTTTCAGTGTGTGAAAATTTTGCTAAGCTAAGCTATTTCACCTTTCTTATTAAAAACACTTGTATATTCATGAAAAACTCTGAGTAAGTTTGCTGTTTAATTTTACCAGAATCCTCTCTTTCTCATCATCTGTCAGTTGACCTGCTTGTGATAACCTATTTAGGTTTCCTGTATTCAATTCCTCCTTAATTTATTTGACAAGAATGACTGAGCAGAGGGTGCTGTTTTGTAGGGGGAGACTCTGGGAGAGTTCTGGATTAGTTCTCTCGTGTAGGAAACTCTGATTTGCTTTCCTTTTCTTCTGTTAGGTAGCCTTTCATTACATACTTTATTTGCCTATTTGGTGCTAGGTGTTGCTGCTTTACTTGTCCCACTCTGGTTGGGTAAACCTGGGGGAGCAGGGTTTAAAAATGAGGGAGACATGGGCTGGTAAGATGGCTCAGTGGGTAAGAGCACCAATTGCTCTTCCGAAGGTCATGAGTTCAAATCCCAGCAACCACATGGTGGCTCACAGCCACCCGTAATGAGATCTGATGCCCTCTTCTGGTGCGTCTGGAGACAGCTACAGTGTACTTATAATAAATACATAATAAATAAATCTTTTTTTAAAAAAAGAGGGAGACTAAGTCTCATGCAATAGCTAACTTTATTAGAGCATCGAACAATTTTTACTCTGAGAGTTAAGATTCACATGAGTAAGGTGTTCAGTCACAAGGACAAGGCACACATGGCAAAAATGGGTTTTCCCAGAGAGACACATGAATAACTACAGCTGAAGTCGGCTCACTTCTGTCAGCTACACCTAGGAGGATCACACAGTTTTCAAGAGCTGTTCTACATTTTTGAAGAATCTGGGGGTCGCAAACCTTGTTTTGTGTGTTTGGCATGGTCTCGCAAGCATTCAGAATCTCCCTTGCTTGAACTCTGTTATTACTACTTTGAATCAGGCACTCATCTTAATAGTTTATTATTTTGCCCTTAGTAACTGTCTTAGTCTGAGCTAAGAGGCACAGAAAATGTGAGCTATCACCTGCTTTTCTTTTGCAAAGATTCATGTCCCATGTCACAGTACTAATAAATGTTGTCTCTCACTGCAGAGTCAGATCACGGGAGATACACCTGTTCTTAAAAGTGAAAGAAGATATCTGTAAGTATGTGTCCTGCAGGACTTAAAATGTATAATTGTATCCCCACTTTGAGGCTGTTAAGGGAAGAGCTTACCAATATCTATCATGTTGAAAGGCAATATTGGGGAAAGTAAAATGGGCAAATATATTTACTTTATATAATTTCTAGAGTTTCACCCATCTTTCACTCAAGGGGAACCATAGAAGGGGAACAATAATCATATCCTTTCTTTGAGTCATATTTCAAAGTGGCGCTAGACATCAGAGTTTCAATTTTGAGTACTGAGGTGGCCAAGTTTTACTGGTTTTGGCAGCCTGGATGGCTTTCTTGTCTGTAAAATGGGCTGCATAGAAAGCACACAATTGCCGGTTGTTTATAGCCCTTTAAGCACATCTCAGAAATTGAAGCTTATTGTACCTTTACTGGTTATTTGTCAAATGGTTATAAATATTTATCTGATGTGCATACATTTAAATATCAATATTGTCTTTCACTAAGGTGCATAGTATTTCTGGACCATGATGTGGAAAGTCAGATGCAACAGAACGCTTGAAGTCTTACTATTTGAGACTTAGAACTTGAAAATTACCTAGCTCAGTGGTTCCCAAATGTAGATTTTTAGGCCGGTGTTACACAGTGGAGATGTTTTTACTAGTCTACTTGGAAGCAGGACAAAAAGGAACAGTAGGCATGAATTCTCTATTTAATGCTAGCCATCGTCTTTGTAAAGGCTATGCTGCTCTTATTCGAAGAGGTAAGCGTTTACTTTATAAAATGATGGGCATAGTAAGTGGTAGGGGGTATTTTTAACACCCATACCTGGCAACAAAAGACCTCTGTGTCATTCATTACCCTTATCTTTAAAAGCAAAACTTGATGTGTTGAAATCTGAATCCAACTTTCTAATTTTATAGATGAGAAATGACAGGCTCATTTGTTTCTGACTTGACAGCTCAGCAGCTCTGACATTGCCTGTCTAGTATTTCTGGTCTTTGAGAATTTGGTTTCATCGTTCATAAGCTATGAACTTGAAACAGAAGATGAAGTAGTTCTTCCATGCTAATGACTGATTTCCAAGCCTGAAGAAATTCAGAAGATTGATTGTTCTTACCCGTCTAAATCAATGGCCACTCGTTTGTTTGCACTAGAAGAATCTTAAGTGTGGCCACAGTGGAGGCCAGAATTAGCTTTCTGTTTCCTAAGGTTCTGTGTTACCGCTTGGTTGATAAAGTAGGTAGCATATCACATCAGTAAGCTTAGCATTTCCTTTGGAAAAGAGATTGCTGCCATTGGCGGCGGAGTGGGGGTAGAGGGTGTCAGTATATCAAGCCTCTGTGGTTATCTCTCCAGAGAGGTCTATCTTCTTTTTCACATTATACTCCTATCTAAGCACACAGTTACACATTTATAGCAACTGACACACAGCAATTGATCTAGGCTTGGGTAGAAATACTCTCAAGGTGAAGAGTTAGGAATTGTCAGCAAGTTGGCTGAACTCCTGGCCAGTTACGTTCAGATGTTTTCAGACACTGCCCTTTAGCACTTTGGAGTCGTAACTTTGCTCCAGCTATCTCAGAACAGGTTTCAAAATAAAAATAATTTCCTTATGGCCTTTGCCTTACTCTTCTTGGTGAGATACGGGCCAGGTAAGGCACATGAATATAAGAAGCAAGAACCAAGTGGAATTATAGTCCTGACCTCAGTGTAGACATGCTAACTTTCCCAAGAATTCAGCGTTTTGTTTTTAATGTCCAAAGCACTTGTAATGAATCGTGAAAGTAAAAGTAGCATTGGGGGATTATCTCTTGTATCCTGGTCTCCCTTTCTCCTTGACTGACTATGATGTTTTCCTGGTTAATGAAGTTGGATTGTAGTAGCATGCTTTGCCAGTAGGTGCCACCTTCTAGTATATTTCTCCTCCACATTCCTTACCATGTCTTAAATTATAACTGAAGAGATAAACATATTTACAATCAATTGTGTCTTATCCCTTCAAAATGAGTCCGAGACATATAGATGTGAAGTGTGTAGGCAGTCTAAGTCTGGCGCATAAATCTCCATATTTCAACATACAGAGCTAGGATCCCAATTATACCAACCTATGACCTAGTTGAAACATCTGATGCCTGCTGGGGATCTTTTTAAGGCATTATGGGAGGGAGGGAGCTCACACTAGAGTATGAGAGAGCATCTTCACCATGGCTGCTGGGGTGCTTTCTTTCCTGGGAAAAGCTGGGAAGAGACTGGCAGGATGGCGACTTCAGGACTTAACACCCCTCCAGGTGATGCAGCAAATAGGTTTGGGTGATCTTCTGAGGGATGCACTTAAAGATCAGTTGTTATCATAGAGTACTTTAAAGCAAAACAAATAACTTGTTATCTGTATATGTTGGAAAAGGGCAGTGTGTGTGCTTGTACACACATCCATTCTCCAAGGTTTTAATTTGTTGTGTTTTCTTCTGTTTTAATAACAGAGTTTCAAATTTGATAAAAGTTATTTTGTCTTGGTTAAAATGATCATTGTTTGCAGGGTAACAATTTGAGTTTACAAGACAGACCAGGGAGTCTGAAATAAATAGGTAGGTAGGTAGATAGATAGATAGATAGATAGATAGATATTTTTATGGAATGATTTGATGCTGCACATTATCTGATAGCAAGAGATCTTGCTAGCTAACCTCAGTTCATTTATTGTCTTAGAATGTTAACATTTTCTAAGTTTCAATGTTAATCTGTGAAGCAAATTACATTGTAATGCATTCCTTAAAATCTCATGTTCTTTGCCAAATATAGGTAGGTGTTCATTCTGTACTGTAGTATGAAGATTCTCATGGTTCAAAGTCAGAATATAATGGTGTGTGAAATATTTGTTATAAAGGACTCCACCCTTTTATTCAAATCTTGGTGATGCAACCTCTATGGAGAAATATGACCTTTTAAAGTATAGCACGTACTCTTACCTGTTTAATCTGTTTAATGTTAAAGTCTGTTTAATGTGATTTTGCCCACAGTTGCATCTATCAAACACTAAATCAAAAGTATAAACTAAATCTTTAGTTGATGTTGAATTTACTCCTAAATAATACGTGACTCGAAAATGAGAGTAAAATAGTATTTGTACAGTTGACTGTTGATTTTCAGATTGGCTCATTTAACAATTTTATAAAACCTTGGAGCAGTGGTTCTCAACCTTCGTAATGCTGTGACCCTTTAATACAGCTTTCATGCTGTGGGGGACCCCTAATTGTAAAATTGTTTGTGTTGCTACTTTATAACTGTAATTTTGCTACTGTTATGAATCAAAATATAAATATCTGTGTTTTCTGATGTTCTCAGACAACCCCTGTGAAATAGTTGTTCAACCCCCAAAGCGGTTTCGACCCCCAGGTTGAGAACCACTGCTTTAGCGTAAAAGCTCCACGATGCTTAGTTTTTTACTATGGTGGCAGATGCATTGATCCTGGCTTGGTCTGGTTCATTTTCTAAAACTTCTATTTATTTATTTATTTATTTTAAAAGTATTGGCCTTAATCATCATAAGTTGGTATTGTGTGACATGCTTCTGGTGGAGAAATTTCTTTCTTTGAAATTGAGACTTCAGTCAATATGGAGTGTTTACTTTGGGCCTTGGAGCTGATGCTTTTTGCATTTAACCTGTCTCGGGGTTTTTGAAGTAACTGGAATGAAATAACTAAATTTGACCTCAGAACAAAAATAAATAAAAATGTATTTAATTCTTTCCTAAACCTTCTGGGATTTGCTAGATATCTAAAGGGCTTTTTTTTTTTTTTTTTTTTTTTTTTT
>NC_045030.1:135259713-135269379 GCF_008632895.1 Mastomys coucha | reverse complement strand
TGCCTCATACAATGCCTTTGGATGAAGGACAGATAGTGCTCAAAATTGTTGCTAGTATTTCTTCCTATATAAGGTTTGTCACTCATATGAGCAGACAATAGAGATAGAGCATATAGACTTGCATGTTAATAAACCTAGAGTCCAAACATTGCTCAGCTATGCTTTGGCAAACTTTGTACTTATAGTCTCTTATATCTGTATATAAAGAAACCACCTTAAAGGGCCTCTCAGTAGCTATGAAGAGGATTCCTACCTCAAATAGCAAACCTTCAAAAGCACAATTAACTGTCCCATAAGTGGATGTTCTCCTGAAGCAGAAGTCCATCCATCACCTGACTTCAAGGAAATACACCTTAGTCTACACCCTAAGAATACGAGGGTGGGGTATAGTTCCCGTGTAGGAAAGGGCAGCATACTTTCCCAAGAGTCATTTTAATTACCAAGGCTTTTAAGAGCACTGTGTGTCCTAGAACTTTGGTACAACATTTTTTTCTTAAAAGTTAGGTATATTCAGATTATTTTATTTGCACATACTTAACAGTTTCTAAATCAGAGCAGTTCCACATATGTTCTTCTTCAATACATTTATGAAGTAGCTGACACAGAGGTGCTGTTCTGGTTTGGTAAGGTTTCAGCAACAATCCCCCTCACAAAGCTTCTACTTTAATGGAGACACAGACAATAAACATGAAAAAAATACGACCCAATAGTATATTAGTGAGCAGTGGTAAAGAGAAAAGGGAGTATTTATTGTAAGAGGAGTTTTAAAATAGCTGGCTAGAGAGTCTGGCTGGAAAGCTGTTAACTTGTTTAACTCAGGCAGAAAGATTAAGTGCGAAAGCCCCGAGTCACAATATGGTATGCCCCAGAGACAGTAATGAACGTGTGGGAGTATTGCAGTGTGCCAGAGGAGGGCATAGTAGGACGGGAACTCAGAAATTCAAGGAGCAGGGCACATACCCAAAGACACAAGGCTGGGTGAACTACAGTGGCAGAAGGATCAGTGACTCTGCTTCAACCAAGCTAAAATTTACATATGTAATTGGCTTCTACATATAACCATCAAGGAAGCCATGGATTATACGAATTTGAACTTTCAGGTAGACTCTCAGGCTTATTTAGGAGTCATTACCATCTGGGATATTTCAGTCTGTAAGACGACATGAGATCATCAGCACAGGTGTGAGTGGAACTAGAGAAGCACTTAGAGGATTAGACACTGTAGAATTGCGGGATGGGGAAATGAGGACCAACTAGGAAGAGATAGGAAGAGAGTTTCAATCTGATGTCTTGGGAGGGAAGAGAGAAAACAGCTGTATTAAAGGAAGATGACTATAGAACTTTAGCTGACAGTGTGGTCCTACAGTGTAGATGTCGCCGGGTGCTGTAGGGGACAAAGACATGAGCATACTGAGGACCTGAGCAAACAAGTTGTCAGAACTGGGTGAAAGATTATACAGAGAACTATTTTTAAGGACTTCTATCGAGAAGAAGAAATGGGGTAAGGGTAAAAGTTAGCTATGAGAGAGGAAAAAAAATTTGTTTTTGTTTTAGATTTGTTTTTTGAGGCAGGGTTTCTCTGTGTAGCTCTGGTTGTCCTGAAACTCATTCTCTAGACTAGGCTGACCTTGAACTCAAAGATCCACCTGCCTCTGCCTCCCAGGTTCTGGAATTAAAGGTGTACACCACCACACTGTCTAAAGGAATGATTTTTAAAATGAAATGAATGCTATACTGTTTAGAGAAATGTGGGTGGGAGTGATTCAGTAGGGTAGCATAGTATCAAGAAAGCCTGGAACAGTACCAGCATACAAAGCCATGATGCCCAGGCAAAGAGGGAGGAACATTAATAATTCATCCAGTCACCAAAGAGAAATAAGCATGTGGCCACAGACATAGGAAAGTGAGTTCAGACGCAAGCAGACGTAATGGGGTCTGATTCTGGATTATTCTTGATTTATCTACAAAATAGATAAAGTCGGGACAGCAGCCAAGAGTCAGCATGTAGAGGAGGGATGGGGGGTCTGAAGACAAGGCAGGAGACTTAGAAAAGAAACATAGTGGGTACACTAGTTAAATATGCTTTCTGTGTACCACCATCTAGTGAGACATTCAGCGCAATGATACGTTCTTGCACACAAGCTGCGTGGGCACAGGTGAAGATTAGGTGGAGTCTTGGGTTGGCCCAGCATGTGATTGAGCTGGGTCAGTAAAGCAACACAAGAATAGGGCAGAGGCTGATTCTGATTACCCATGGATTTAAGTAAGGAAGACAAAAGGTTGCTTGATGAAGGAGGTAATTCAGATAGTATTTCCATTATACAGATGAAGCTGCCGATACAGAGCTTTTCGAGTCCCACTTGATAGTACACACTGAGCTTAGACCTGAGATCTCCTGGCTCAATAAGCATGCTCATTGCCTGGGATATTAGGTTTATAGACAATAGTTTATTTTAGTGCAGTTGCAGAATGTTTATCTGTATCTCTGTACCAAGCACTAGAGATTATAAAGAAGGCATTTCTCTTCTACCAAGACTTATATCTATATATAGAATATATAGATATAGATCTATATCTTGTCACCACCACCTGGTTCCATGGAGTTATTCTAGGTGAAGTTATCCCAGGTTTATGATATCTTAGGAACTCAGAACTCCCTGGAACTTCACTCCTAAAGCACGACCACTTAATAACTACATTGCACTATGCAGCACTCACAGCAGATAAAAGAAGAATTCAGAGGGATTGGTGATAGTTGAATGTAAACTGGACCTCAGTGTGGTGAAATGAGTAAGAAACTTAAGTCACTGGGTTTTAATATATTGCCTCTGCCAGTACCTACCTTACTGAGTAACCTTGAACAAACAGTCCTTTGTGATCAGATTAAATCAGCAGGCCTTAATTTCCTTTAAGAAAATTAATCTTTTAAAAACCCAGTGAAACGTATGAACTCTACTCACAGATTCATGAGTTGATAGACATGATTTCAAGATACTCCTGTTTAAATTGTGCTTTACACTAAACTGAGAAATTGCCTTCTTGGGACAAGTCTGTCTAGTCATTCACTTGTTCAAGTTGTCAAGGGTCTGTTGCAGAGCTCAGCCTTCAGACACCCAAGATCACTCTTCCATCAGAAATGTCTTAACTGCCTAATACAGTAATCTTTCCTTTATCTACCTTCCTACATTACTAAATAAAGATATCTACCCATTACTCTGCTACTTGCTTATGTCTTCGTTTCTACACATTTGGGCAGCTGACTTTAACGCATAGAGCAATAGTTCTAAACCAACATATTTCTTTTTTTGAGGAATGGTCTCTCTAGTCCTGGCTAACCTAGAACTCACTACATAGACCAGGTTGGCTTTAAACTCGGAGGTCTACATGCCTTTAGTTCCGAATTGCTAGGATTATTAGGTATGTGTCACCAGTCTTCTCCCAACATTTCTTTCTTGTAACAAAGGTGCTTTGTTACTCTTTTATAAGCCTTAAAAGACAGTCACAGGTGAACTATCCACATTCATAATTTTAAAACGTATGTTCTTAATGTGTGGAAGTTTGAAAGAAAATGGCCCCCATAGGCTCAGATAGTAGCACTATTAGGAGGTGTGGCCTTATTGGAGTGGGTGTGGTCTATTTGGAGGAAGTGTGTCTCTGGGGGAAGGCTTTTAGGTTTTAGATGCTCAAGCCAGGCCCAGTGTGACATTCACTTACTGCTGCCTGCCAACCTGGATGTAGAACTTTCAGATACCTCTCCAGCACCATGTCTGCCTGTGTTCTGCAATACCTCCTTCCATGAGGACAGTGGACTAAATCCATGAACTGTAATACAGCCCTAATTAAATTAAATTAAATTCTTTCCTTTACAAGAGTTTCTGTGGCTATAGTGTTTCTTCACAGCAGTGGAAACTCTAAAGTCATAATGGATGTATTTTTAAAAGTACAATTTGAAAAGAGAGATTTTGAAAAAAGTTCTTGAGTATGTACATTCCGAGGGGCAGTACTTGAAGACAAAGCATGTCTTCAAATTTATACAGTGTCCCTAAGGAACAGTACTACACCATTCTCAAATGACAAATTGTTGAACTTAGGGCAGGAAATACAAAGAGGTAGAAAATAACCACTGACAGTCTTTGGCTGTAAATTGATTGTATGCTTTTAGTCATTTATGATGTATATCTCTATATAGATATATCTATAATATAATAGGCCAGGGCTAGGACTTAACACTGTTTCTGATCTGCACTCCTCCCAAGTAACTGGTACATTTTTGAGCACATACAGTCACTAAGAAATAACTGTAATTGTTCCTACTTAGAGAAGATGCTGATTAATATTATTTTAGAAATTTATCTTAACAAGTAAGGATAATATCACTTGAGTATTCTTTGTATCCTCATACATTGATGAGAGCATGAAATTACTATTACAGGCCCTATTTAGAGAAGAATACAGAGCACTTTTATAACTCAACCCAGAAAAATGAAATTCAGAACTTCTTGCACTAAACAATGTTGATGTCAATAATGACTAAAGTTGAAAATGTTCGCATTTCATGCCAGTTACTTCATCTTTCCACATTGAATCAATTGTAAAAACTAATAAAAGGTCTGAGTATTTTAATTAATTGTGCTATCAACTTGCTAATACTCTTTTGTTTTTGTTTTTTTTTTTTCCTATTCTCTGCCTGGTTCATTGCCTTTATCTACAGGTGTACTTTATTGTTGGCTTCCAAAGATTACTAACTTTTATCTGTATCACTAAAATCGAATTACCTTGGCTATACTGCTACTCTTACTGCTGCTTCCATTATTGCCTTCTTCAGAAACCTAAGGCTTTAAGAAGCCAAAGAATAACAGCAAATAAACGCCAAATTAGAAGCCTTTCCAGTATGAAACTTAAGCTAAATGTGCTCACCGTTATATTGCTGCCTGTCCACTTGTTAATAACAATATACAGTGCCCTTATATTTATTCCATGGTATTTTCTTACCAATGCCAAGAAGAAAAACGCTATGGCAAAGAGAATAAAAGCTAAGCCCACTTCAGACAAACCTGGAAGTCCATATCGCTCTGTCACGCACTTCGACTCACTAGCTGTCATAGACATCCCTGGGGCAGATACTCTGGATAAATTATTTGACCATGCTGTAGCCAAGTTTGGGAAGAAGGACAGCCTTGGGACCCGGGAGATCCTGAGTGAAGAAAATGAAATGCAGCCAAATGGAAAGGTTTTTAAGAAGGTAAAGCATTTGTGTCCTTTTTATTTGTTTTAATGACAGAGGTTTGGTTTACTTTAATCCAGTGCATTCTAAGAATGCTTGCACTGTATCCGGGTGCTTGGTAATGGAATCTCAGAGGTTTTATAGCTTCTGAGCAGTCACATCATGGGATTTTTTTTGAGAGTTCTATGTTTGGAGTGGTATCTTAATTTCTTATTTGAATAAGTATTCTGATAGTGGAAAACGTCTCACCCTTAACAGTTAATTCTCGGGAATTATAAATGGATAAACTATCTTGAAGTGAACTGCAGAGTGAATAACTTTGGAAGTGGCCTCAGTGCACTGGGACTGAAACCAAAGAACACCATTGCCATTTTCTGTGAGACCAGGGCAGAGTGGATGATCGCAGCACAGACCTGCTTTAAGTACAACTTTCCACGTAAGTACCTTGTACATGTTGCAGGGGAGAGGGAGCCTTTTGCTGACATGCACAGTGTGTTCTGAGATGCTTAAGAGTGAGCTCATTTTGAAAAGGAAAGCATCTTCATAGTATGCTTGAGATCATGGGTTTGTTCCTTAGCACTGACACGCACGCACACACACATGCACTCACGCACACACACACGCAGGCACGCACAATGTTCCTTAGGTATTTTTCTCTGATTATGTACATAAATCTTGGCTAAGGTCTAGGAAGATGGCTTGGTGGGTAAAGCACGTGCTATGCAAGCACAAGGAACTGAGTTCAAATCCCTAAGAACATGGATAAAGCCAGATGTGGTCACATACATATGTCTATACTCCCAGCTCTTCTAAGGCAAGGTGGGAAATGGAGACATTGGAAGCTCATGGGCCAGCTCTTTTGCATACACAGCAGCAGAAAAACAGTAAGAGACCCTGTCTGAAAGGTGGAAAGTGAAGTCCAATACCTAACATTATCTTTGGATTTCCATATACACAAACACACCATGGGCAAATATGTGCCCATGTTCACAAACGCACATGCACACATTGTATACGCATAATGATAAATACGTTAGAAATATAGCTGATAGCTCCTATTAAGTAAGGATAGCAACATCTAAGAGTTGGTTTAGGAGCTGAGGCCTTACTAGGTATAACTCAGAGTTTTATTTTTTAAGTAGAATTGCATTATACCCTAAAAATTGAGAGGTGGAAGGTGTGGTTTCTGGACATGGTACAATAAAAGGGATTGCTTAGAAAATTGTAGTTCATTTTTGCATGTTGAACTGTCTTGTTTGACCTATGAAATAAGCATGTGCCAGCTACAACTGGCACTAGAGACGCAGGAGAAAAACTGGGTATGCATGTTTCTGGTTGGCAAGCATTTGTTTTTGCCATTGTACAGAAATAAATTTTTAAAGATTTTATTTTCAATTTTAATTTTGGTATCTATGAGTATATGCACTGCATTTATGTCAATGCAGTGCATGTGTGCATGGTGCGCAGAAGCCTGGAACTGGAATTCCTGATGGATGTAAGCAGCCATGTGGATGTTAGGACCTGAGCCCTTGTTCTCTTCAAGAGCAGCAAGCCTCTACAACCTCAAGAAGTCATTTTTGAAAATTGAGCATAGAAGAATGCCTTGTTGTACCCCAAGTATTTAGTTGTTTCAGGAAATAAGTACTGCAGATTAAGTGTAGGGGATCAACTTTTATCTCAAAGATAGATGCTACAGAAAAATGTTCGCATAGGCTCTCATCACCCACCTCTGCCAAGCAATAAGAAAAGTGCTCGTTACTGATGCCTGGGCAATTTCTAGTTAGCAGAGGAAAGCTGACTCTCCACAGCTGTTCTAAGTTTAGCAGAAGTCACTCAGTTCCAACTGATTTTACTGTTAGTGTATGATGTTGTCTGGAAAGTCCTCTGGAACACATCTACTAGCCTTGCTAGGTAAGGCATGGAGATCACCAATGGCATTAGAAATTGAACCCATTGGGGGTAAGAAAAAAACATCTTGGAAGGGTAAGGACATCTGACTTGAGATCCTGAAATTTTTGAAAACTGGCTTACCTGTTCTTTGGAACAATGACCAATGAAAGTACATGCCACAGGCAAGTTGTGGCTGGGCTGCGCTCTGACACAATGCTTCCAAGTTTGATTCCTGGGAATTCATAAGGCCAAGTTTGAGGTACCTAGACACTATGAAATCAGCTCAAATCATAAAGTGCTTTTGGGATTGTAAGGCCTGCCTTGAATAACATATCCTCAAAGGTTTTAAGTGTACAATTTTCATGTTTACGTTTTATTATGTAGTTGTGACATTATATGCCACTCTTGGCAAAGAAGCTGTAGTTCATGGATTAAATGAATCTGAGGCTTCCTATCTGATTACTAGTGTTGAACTTCTGGAAAGCAAACTGAAGGTAAATATGAAACTTAATTATTTTAAATGTATATTTAATTTTCAACCAGTTTGTAGAAAAAATGTATATATGTGTTACCATGTGCTATTTCGATATATGTTTATACTGTGTTATGTTCAAATCAGCTTAAAATGTGTTTCTGTAAACATTTTTCTTTAGGATGAAAACATTGAGTATACTCACTTAGTTTTTTGAAATAAATACATGGTACATTATCAATATAACCATCCTCCTGTGCAGTAACACCATATCTTCTTGTTTTTTTTGTTTTGTTTTGTTTTGTTTTTGTTTTTTTTCGAGACAGGGTTTCTCTGTATAGCCCTGGCTGTCCTGGAACTCACTCTGTAGTCCAGGCTGGCCTTGAACTCAGAAATCCACCTGCCTCTGCCTCCCAAGTGCTGGGATTAAAGGTGTGCGCCACCATGGCCGAGCTACACCATACCTTCTTGCTCTATATCCATTTGTAACTTACAATCCATGAATCAGTTTCCCTCCCTGCCCTCCCAATCCTCCTGGTAGCTGTGGTTCTACCCTCAACGTCAATTTGCTAAGGTTTTCGTACATTGCACATGGAGAGTTATGTCCTACTTCTCTCTCTGTGCATGGCTTGCTTCTCTTCCAGTAATGACCTTTGGCTGCAGCCAAAGAGTTGCAAGTGGTAGGTTCTCCTTTTTATGGTTGAATAGCATTCCAGTGTATATAATGTACCCTTCTCTATCCATTCATCAGTTCATAGCCTGTTCCTTGGCTATTGTGGATAGTACAGTATCCAACATGAGAGTATAAATGTCATTGACATAATTATTTCATACCTTCAGGATTTCCAATGTTAAGGTCGTTATGGTCATATAGTAATTCTGTTTTAATGTTTTGGAGGTTCTTCGGTACTCTTTTTGTATGACTATTTTAATGGAGATTTTCATAAACAGTGTGGTGCAAAGATTCCCCTTGTGCCCTGGACTTACTAGTGTCTTTTGCCTGTTTGTTAATAGTCATGCTCTTGGGAGTTAGGTGAAATTTCATGTGGTTTTGACCTATATTTCCCTGCTTCTTAGTGATGCTGACCTTTTTTCATTTCCTTTTGAGAGACAGAATCTCTCATGTATATCTGTTGCCCGTTTTCATTTGGGTTCTTTGACTTTTTCTCGCTGAGTCTCTGGATATGTATCATGTCACATGGAGGGTTTGCAGTATTTTTATCCTGTTTCATAGGTTCATCTGTTCTGATGATTGTAACCTTTACTGTTAAGAAACTTTTTAGTTTCCCATAATGCTACTTGTCTGCCTTTTCTTCTGTTTTCTATGCTTTTGGAGTGTATCCAAGAACAAAACAAAAACAATTGAAAAAAAAAAAACTGTTCCACTTGAATCCTGATTTTCCCAGAGTGGGCCATCATCACCCCAGGCCCTGTTTATCTTCTGAAGAACCAGTTCTTCTTGGTCTCCTTCATCTTTTGTATTGATGTCTGTTTCACTTAGCTCTGTCCTTGGTTATTTTTCTTTGTGTAGTTTATTAAGCTCATTATCTTCTAGTTCTCTTGTACTATGGTCAGAATAGCTCATTGGCATGATTTTAACTTTAAGAGTTTATTGGAACTTGTTCATGTCCTATTCATTTGCCTATCATGAAGTATGTTCCATATATTGGGAAGAATTGGGAAGCAAGTTGGTAGTGTCTGGGGGAGATACAGGGAAGAGAACCACAAAACCACAGTTTCTTCAAAATGGCATAATAGTATGAAACATTATACACTGATTTAAAAATATTTTAAGAAGGAAATCGTTTATTTGGTAGCTGTTTGAAGTTTTGTAGGTACCGATTAGGTCATTTGTTTTAGGGTCCAATTTAAATTCTGGATTTTGTTGTTGTTACTGACTTCATGTATGGGTCATGTAGCCATTGTTCAAAGTGGGATTTTAGGCTATCCCTATATTGAAACCCATCTCTGTCTTTTTGAATGCTTGTTTTGTAAAGTATTTGGGTGTTCAGATATTTGCGCGCGTGTGCGTGCGTGTGTGTGTGTGTGTGTGTGTGTGTGTGTGTGTGTGTGTGTGTGT
>NC_045030.1:135258595-135259530 GCF_008632895.1 Mastomys coucha | reverse complement strand
TAAGATATTTTTCTTTTGTACAGCTTATCCCTTTAGTTAGTTTGTTTACTGGGGTGGGACACACACACCCACATGCCACCATGTAAATACAGAAGTCAGAATAATTTGAGGAAGTAGATTCTTCCCTTCCTTGTAGGATCTAGCTAAGGTCACCAGGCTTAGCAGAGTGCACCTTTACCCTTGGAGTCACTTTGCTTTGATTTGAATGATAAGAAACGGAAAGAGAAAATACACTAGTAAGAAAAATATACTTGTATTCCTTCCCTGTTCCATTTAAGGTATTTGCTATCTAGTTTTACATATTTTTATACTGCCTGTCTCTTAGCATCTTATCGTGGTTGCTATTATTTTTAATTGTTTTGGTTTTAGTAGTTTTAATCCTAAATATATGAATGGTTTATTTAATATTTATATTTACAAGACTAGAGCACCCTGAATTTGTCTATAATTACCATTGACAATGAAATTTACTTAGTAAACATTTTCCAGTCCTTTCAGTTAATACTAATTTTTGCAGTGTGACAAACTGAATAGCTGGCTTTTATTTCTGTTCAACAGGCGGCATTATTAGATATCAATTGTGTTAAACATATCATTTATGTGGATAATAAGACTATCAATAGAGCAGAGTACCCTGAGGGGCTTCAGATTCACAGCATGCAATCAGTAGAGGAGCTGGGAGCCAAGCCAGAAAATTGTAAGTAAAGCAGTTGAAATTAATTTCCTGGTCGATTCGTATTTGTTATTGTAGCAGATTAATAAAAAGTGACATGAGTAAAAATGCTGGAGCTGTTTGATTTAAAAGTAATCAAGACTGCATATGACAGAATTTTTTTTTTCTTTTTTTTCCTAAAGAAGGCAATTCTGCTTCACTTTCTTGAAGACAGCAAGCCGACTTTAGGTTAGAGATGAGGCAGATTTTTTTTTTCTTTGTA
>NC_045030.1:135243768-135258585 GCF_008632895.1 Mastomys coucha | reverse complement strand
AGATGGTGCACGGCCATTGACTATGATTTGCCTTGTGCTCTCGCAGATTTGTGGTTTTGCCAGCTGCTAATAATGTGTGACATTTGGAATTCTGGAGACTCTTTCGAGGGTCTATAAATGCTAGGGCCCTGTGAGTTGTTGTTGTTGGGTTTTGGGGTGTTGGTTGGTTGCTGCTGGTTGTGGGTTGTTCAGCAGTTCTGTGCAAAGAAGAAACAACACCAAGAAGAAATTAGATATCCCGATGGGGAAGATCAGACTTGCCCCAAGGACCTCAATGCCCCTAATCATCAGGAAGTAGTCTAGCAATAATGACAGCCCTTTACCCTTTATCCTTTTTTTCTCCCCTATATAGTGTTAGTGGGTTTAAAGGGTGGGAAAAAAAAAGAACTCACAAAGTAGTCAAAACTCTGGCTACAACAGAGTATCACGTTAGCATTCGTATCATAGAAAAGAAGCCCTGAGGCCAAATATTTTGTTCTTTTTACTGTTCTGGGCAGTAAGCATACCTAGTGTTCACACTGGAGAATATACATCTCACTGTACATCCTTTGAAAAGACATCCAGAGCAAATCAGTATCTCTTGGCTTGATGCACAGAAATATAAGAGCCCCATGGAGAATTGCTTTTTATCACCAGGCTGATACTGCGAGATTGGGGCATGCTTCCTGGGAAGTTGGGAGCCACAGACTCTATTACTGCCAGTTCTGATGAGTCACCAAAACATTTGACACAAAATCTTAGAAAATATTTATCAGTCCTCACAAGTTTGATTGACTACTGACACGAATCACTGACATCCATTTGTTTCCCCGATAAACAAAATCCATATATTTTTTGTTACATTTCTTTATCTGAGTAAAGAGTCATTGTCATGTGTCATAATAGATATTACATGTGGAACTATGATACATATTGTAGTAATAGTTTGCCTGAGTAGGTAAATATTATTACGAGGACACATTTTACATGTTTATTAAAAAATAGGCAAAGATGAGAAATGTCTCTGTGTAGCCCTGGCTGTCCCAGCACTCGCTCTGTAGACCAGGCTGGCCTCGAACTCAGAGATCCACATGGCTCTGCTTCCAGAGTTTTGGGGATTGAAGGTATATGCTACCATGCCTGACAGGAACTATTATTTATTGCTAAGGAACCTAAACAGGATGCTTCCCTTTCAAGTTTTCAAAGCCTTAGAAATCCTTCCCACTTCAGTCCATAACACTGAAGAGGCTTAGTTAGGTGGGGCTGAAAATAGGCTGGGTTTAGTTCGAAATCTTTATTTCAATCAGCTGGACTTTGATAAACCAGCCTGGTTTTAAAATTTGTATAATTATGTAAAATGAAAAAAATCTTCTTGTCAAGTTATTCAACGTGGAACTGAAGAAAAACATGTTCTTTTCTTTAGCGAGCATTCCTCCATGTAGACCAACTCCTTCAGACATGGCCATTGTCATGTACACCAGTGGTTCTACTGGCCGCCCCAAGGGAGTGATGATGCATCATAGCAATTTGATTGCTGGAATGACAGGCCAGTGTGAACGTATACCTGGATTAGGGTAAGAGATGCTCCTTCAACTTTATTAGAACTACAGAGTGCATGATGAAATTCTTAGTTTATGATGCCTTTGCAAGAGTGGTTCTCATGTTTTATTTTGTTTTAGACCAAAGGACACATATATTGGCTATTTACCTTTGGCTCATGTGCTGGAACTGACAGCAGAGATATCTTGCTTTACCTACGGCTGTAGGATTGGATATTCTTCACCACTTACACTGTCTGACCAGGTGACGAATTTTGTCTTGGCTCATGATTATCTAGTCATTAAAAAGTTCTCCGTGGCATCCAACATAGCTTTCCATTCGTAATATGGTATTAGCATTGACTTAGGCCCATATTTTAAAAAGTTATTTTGAAGTCACTGCTTTCTTCATTCTGTACTAGATTTTATTTTGGAGAGTTATACTAGAAAGTATATTCATTGAACCTTTGGCATACAGTTCTGGAACAGCTGGTTGTTTTTCTGAATTTATTCTGGACTGTATCACTAGCCATTTGATAAAAATGTAGTTTGTTTGTTTGTTTGTTTACTTATTTATTTGAAGACAGGATCTCTCTGTGTAGCCCCGGCTATCTTGGAGCTCACTCCATAGACCATGAATGGCCTTGAATTCAGAGACCCATCTGCCTCTGCCTCCTGAGGTCTGGGGTAAAAGCGTGTGCCACTACTGTCCTTGACTTCTCGTTTTATATAGCCAAATTTCAGGCCACATTACAGGTTCCCAATACCTATGTGACCAGTTGTTCTCCTGCTGGACAGCACAAATACCAGCTATTTATACCTTTGCAGAAACTTCTGTTGTGTTAGCGGTGCAGCATCTCCAGGGGCAACCCTCAGCTTTACACTGAGCCAGGCTTCTCCTTTTGTCCATAGCAGAAAGCCCAACAACAGGCAGCACTAACTCATAGTTTAAGCACATTTGAAGTTACACAAAGAAAACCCATTTAAGAAAAGGAAAAGAGAAACAGTTGAGTTCTTATGGCTCTCACTACTTCTTGAGCTACTTTGCTTTCCTGCTCACATGATTTCATCTACATTTATTTATTTTTTTTGTAAAATGTTATTTAATGTATACCAGCATGTACACCTGCACACCAGATTTCATTATGAGATGGCTGTGAACCACCATGTGGTTGCTGGGAATTGAACTCAGGACTTTTGGAAGGGCAGCCAGTGCTCTTAACTGCTGAGCCATCTCTTCAGTCCTCATCTAAACTTATAAATCACTTTATAGGAGATTCTTATTTTTGTCTTTTTGAATCTAACAAATGACCTTATCGATCTAAATCCAGAATGTTTTATTCATGCAAGAAATTGTACACATCGATGTGTATATATGTGCATTGCCACTTGGCCACTGGCATGGCCCTTATGATGCCACCTACCAGGACACTGTCAGAATTATTTCTCTGTGATGCCAATTAATGTTTATAGTGATCATTTTGACATATATATTTGCCTATTGATTAATCAAAGTTAAAAAATAACCCTCAGTTTTGTTTTCGTGGTAAGCATGCCTTAATGAGGCTTTGTAAAAATGGACATTTTTTTTGAAAGTGCTGTTCAATATTTGGTGGCACATTATTAATACAAACCTTCAGTTCACTGAAATGTCCAGTTTCCTCCTTACCCTGGTTCAGTTTCTCTGCCATAGGAGACTGAGATGTGCTAGAAGCTAAACCAACAGGGTGAAAACAAAACATGGACTCTTTGAACTTGCAATAGATGGAGTAATAGAAGATTAAATCTCATGTGCACATTCTGTCTTTGTTATCAGTATTGGAATTAGACCTGCCCCATTTTGGCTAACATCTCCCCTGATGACTTTTGTTCTTTCATTAATGCAGTCCAGCAAAATCAAGAAGGGAAGCAAGGGTGATTGTACTGTACTGAAGCCCACACTCATGGCTGCCGTCCCGGTGAGTACTCATACAAACAGCAGAGGGTCACCTGGACAAAGCTCTTGCTGGCATTTCTCATTTTTAAAATGTAATACTTGTAAGTTTATGTGTCCACTTAAGAATAACCTTACTTTGAAATGTTGACATAGACGATCCTTAAAAAGAAAACAAAATCTTAGAAATACTAAAGGTGAAATGGAAGTATTTGCTGGCACTTGAAACTTCAAGATGACACTGACCCTCACAGTACCTAGATTGAGGCCTAGGCCTGATAACTTAAGGTAGAAATGGACTCTACAGATTGTTTTGTTAAGTCTCATTCGAAACAGTTAAGGAAGTCTGACACCATCCTACAGAACTGATGCAGCCTCTCCAAATGTTAACGGGACAGCTTGGTGACAGATCTGAGTCTAAAGGGCAGCACTTCTCACTCAGCACACTGCACAAAGGTTGCATCTGACCTAATTCTCTCCCTGAAGTTCTTCCTAAAGAAATGTATTCATTAATGATTAAAGCACCAGTTAGATCAGAGCCATCCTGGCTGGCCGTGTGACCTCTGGAAAGAAACTCACAGAAACACCTAGACTGTTGAGGTATCTCTCAATCCCTGTGATTGCTGATGGGATTTGGACAATGGGAGACTCTCTTCAAAGACTGATTTTTTTTTTCCTGTTCATGTCCTGCTGGCTTATGAGATCAGCCACTGTCCAGGACTTGCTGGCCAGTCTTTCCCATTGGTTGAACCAGGTCTTTTCCATGGCTGCGCTCCTTGGACATTTGTGCTGAGCCCTTTTAAAATTAAATTTTTATTTTATTTTAGATTGGGTATGTTTATTGGGTACAGTATGCTAATTAATAGTGAACAAGTCAGTAAAATTAGTTGTGTAATGAAGGAAATTAATATATCCATTCTCCCGGAGACTTCTACCTAAGACAGTGGTTCTCAGTGTGGGTTGTGATATCCACAGGTGTCACATATCAGATGTCCTGCATATCAGGTGTTTATAGTATGCTTCATAACAGTAGGAAAATTAGAGTTTTGAAGTAGGAACTGAATAATTTTATAGTTGGGGGAGTCCCCACAACATGAACTGTATTAAAGGGTCCTGTCATTAGGAAGGTTGAGAACCACTGCCCTAAGAGGTTGTATCTCAAGGTATTATCAATTTGAGACTGTCTTTGGTGTTGTTATAATTCTTTTCAGATTATTTAGTATTTTGTTCATCTTGCAGGAAATCATGGATAGAATTTATAAGAATGTTATGAGCAAGGTTCAAGAGATGAATTATATCCAGAAAACTTTATTTAAAATCGGGTATGATTACAAATTAGAGCAAATCAAGAAAGGCTATGATGCTCCTCTTTGTAATCTGTAAGTACGTTTCAGAGGCCCTGGATTTCGAACCTGTATTGTGTACTGTTTGGTATAGTGTGGTGTGGCATCCAAATTTTGATGTTTTCCAGTCTGGCTTTAAACTTTTTAACCCAAGCGACTCCTCCTGCTTCAGCTTTTCAAAGTCTGGCACCATGAACATGTGTCAGTGTGCCTGTGAGGTTTTTTGTGTTTTTAAATCTGAAAGAAGACCAAACAAATGGCAAAGTCATCTACTTTGAATATTATCACCATGATTAAAAACTTCAATTTATTCTTTATCCTATATCCTATTGTTTATACAAGAATGGAAAAACAGTAGACTCTGAATTTGATAATTTAACTAATTTTCATGATGAAGTAAATAAATATTAATTGGGTCTCTTGATAACCTAGAATACAGTTTTGAATACAAACATTAAAGCTTACAAGCCGTATATTACTGTATATACCTCCAGAGAGAGGAAAAAATATTTTTAAGATGTATTCTACATGTAGTTCTCTGTTTTATTGTGTTCATAAAGTTGGGGTGAGCCGATGAGTATAGCAGTTAAAGTGTAGCAATGGGATTTGTCATTAGAAGCTAAATAAGTTGGGCTAGTGCTCCATAGAAAGCTTACATTTTTCCTTTGATGACATTTTCTTTTGTTTAGCATGTGCCCAAGTACGATGTCAACATTTGGGCTTGGGGGGAGGCTTGAATGCCTTTCTGGCATAGTTTGAAGGTATTACTTGCTGTTTTCCCCACCTTGCCATTACCATCACGATTTGGAAATGTCTGTGTTCTGCCACAATTTGGAGAATTTTACCACTGTTTGGTTATAAGTTGGTCAGGTATCAAGAGTAGTATGTGACAGTATGACCATCATTTCCCTCCTTCTTTTCAAGGATTCTATTTAAAAAGGTGAAGGCTTTGCTGGGAGGGAATGTCCGCATGATGCTGTCTGGCGGCGCCCCACTGTCTCCTCAGACACACCGATTCATGAATGTCTGCTTCTGCTGCCCCATTGGGCAGGGCTATGGGCTGACAGAATCGTGCGGTGCTGGAACAGTTACTGAAGGTAAGCGTTGGTCCTGTATTAGTATCATGGGGAAGACCATGGTTATTTTATAACTTTCTTAATTTTTTTGAGATTATAATAGTTACATTATTTCCTTCAAACCATGCCATATGCCTCTCCTTGCTCTCTTTCAAATTCATGTTTTTTAATAGTTATAACACGCATATAGCTATATACATAAAGATTCTCAGTTAGAACCTGCTCATTCTGTGTAGTGTTACTCCTGTGTATGTTTTCAGGGCTGACCATTTTGGTTTTTCGAGACAGGGTATTTTTGGGTAGCTCTCGTTGTGCTGGAACTCTCTCTGTAGACCAGGCTGGCCTCGAACTCAGAAATCCGCCTGTCTCTGCCTCCCAAGTGCTGGGATTAAAGGTGTACACTGCCACCAGGCAGGGCTGACCATTTGGTATTGGATATCCAACTGGTGTGCTTTTTGGGTGGAAGAAGACCTCTGTCCGTCCCAGCATTGCTTTGGTCCTCTGTTGTAGGCTTGAGGCTTCCTTGTCTTTGCCCCATCCAATTTGGCATGCCTGCTATTGTCATTGTTCAGTCATATTGGTGAGATCTTATGGATGTAGCTTCTGACATTACCAGGAAATATGATCACACAGCAGATTCCCTTCTTGATCCTGGGGCTCACATCCCATCCTGTCCCTTGTTGCCTGAATATTAGGTGCAGGAATTGGTTGGTTTGGAATTGTCTCCATTTGGACTGGATTCCACAGTTTTTGATGGGTTGTTGTTTTCTGTGATGGTTTCCAGTTGTGGCAAAGAGAAGTTTCTTTGATGGAGGGTGAGAACTATACTTACCTGTAGGTATTTAGAGTGTGGTTAGGGATTATGCTGGCTTAGTATATTAATGGTTGTGGATTGTCCTCCAAGATCTATGACTTCTAGCCCTGGGTAGTTGGCTAGGCTTCCAGAACTAGGCAGGCATGGGCTCTCTCTTGTTGAGCAGGTCTTCTGTCCAGTTAGAGAGCTATTGCTTATCACCATGCAGGCCAGTGTTGTGCCTGTAGAGTTATCTTGTCATGTTGGTCATTCTTCTGGTTCATAGGCATCATAGCTGGCTAGGACTATTGGTCTCTTCATTCCTTTGGAAGCATGGCAGCTTCTGGTGGCAGGAAAGCTAGTCCTCAGGGGAGAGAGGCATTCAGGCTAGTTCCAGCTCAGTAGCCTCTGGGCCCTGCATCTGAAATGGTGCCTTCAGCAATAGTGACATATCTTATAATTTCATAAGCAAAAAAAAAAAAAAAAAAAAAAAAGAGTTTGTTGTAAGCCTACCCTGTATTAGTTTTATAGACACTTAGTTTTCTACATACAAGTATCAGATGTACCATTCAGTTTTAATCCTCAGAATTCTGTCATGATAGTTTAATTTTCTTTCTTTGATCAATTTTTAAAGTACCATTTTTATTCTTTTAAAATGTCATAATGAATGCAACAGATTTTGGTCCTATCTATACAGCATTACATCTCTCCAACTACCTCTAGAACCCTTCATTCTCTTTCCTTCCATTTTTTAGTATCCTAAATCCAGCTGCCCATATGCACGTGGTATGGAATTGTGTCCTGTGACGTAGGCAACCTGCTGCTGGCCATGTTCCCAAAGAATGATTTTCCATCTCAACAGCTATCAATTACTAATAACTCCTTGGCCAAGGTGGAGTCTTGCGGACCCTTTGGGATTTTCACGGGCATAGTCTTGGGCAGGTTTTGTATAGGAAGCATGGTTGCTGTGAGTCGATATGTACAACAGCCACATTGTGTTCAGAAGTTAGCATTTGACACATATTCCCCATCGTCTGGCTCTTGTATTCTTACCATTCCTCCTCCTGAGCTGTTCCCTGTGGATTAGATGGAAGAAAGTTCTCGACCACTGGTTCTCCACCTTCCTGATGCTGTGGCCCTCATGGTGTGCTGATCCCCCACGTCATGAAGATTATTTTCCTTGCTACTTCATAACTATAAATGTGCCACTGTTATGAGTCATAATGTAAATAGTTTTGGAGATAAGAGGGTTACCAAAGGGCTTGTGACTCAAAGCTTGGTAATTAGTGCTGTAGTAGTTGATTCATCCATAGCTGAGCACTCACACCTACTTATACGAGGCACTCTAAACAGTTATGGTTCTCTATATTAACCATTAATGTTTCTAGCCAAAGTTAAGAGCAACATAAATCTATGGGTGTGCATATCGATAGTTTGGTGATAGCCTGACCTCAATCCTTACTCACTTTGGGCAATTTCACTCTTGGAACAAATATCTCTCTTACAGCCCTCCTTTTTTTGTTTTGTCCAATGTTACCTTCAATTCCTAAAGGCAGAGTGTCTCAGCCTTGGCCCTCTTTACATTCTGAACCACATAATTCTTTGGTTTCACATCTCTTTCATGTACTGAGAGGTATTAATAATCGCACTACTAGTAGTAACTTGCTCACCCACACTGTACAAATGAAACATAGCTCTGAATATTGCCACATAGTCTCCTGAGCACACGCAAATCCTGCCAGGTTGAGAAACACTAGGGTTATAGAGCAATCATTTTTTTTTTTAAAGGTTGTTTTTCTGGTTTGAACTTGTGTAGGCCTTGTGCATGCTGTTCCAGTCTCTGGGTTCATATGTGTATCAGCCCAATTGATACCAACTGGTAAAGGGAAAATATGTTTTCTTCAATGGAGTGTTATACTCAAAGGACCCATCCCAGGAGTAGTTGGTCAACACAGAATAGAGATTTTGTGTTTGTGTGCATGTGTACTTTTTTTGCGGGGGTTTGTCTTACTGTTTGTTTGTTTGTTTTGATTTTCATTTTGGAGTTGGATAGATAGAGAAGTGGAGAGGAGTTGGGAGGGGAAAGAGTTTTATCAAAAATTGCATGAAAAATTTTTTAAGTAAAAATGACATTTTAATCACATGTGTATGCAAGCATGCACACATGAGTGCAGGCATCCACAGAGCCCAGAAGAGTGTGTTGGATCTCTTGTGGCTAGGCTTACAGGTGATGATGATTGGATATAAGCCACCCGAAATCAGTGCTGGGAACTAAAATCTCATCCTCTTCAAGAATAGCTCTTAACCTCTGAGCTGTCTCTGCAGCCTAGGAACTTCTGTGAATCAGATTACTATCACTTCACGCTGTGTCCAAATGTAATACCCCTGTTCCAAACTGTCTACTTTTTGCTAAATTATTTGTTGTGTCAGCGTTATCACATCTTTAAAACCATTCCAGGAATTAATTTTGAAGTCCTCAGACTGTTTCCTGTCTTTAATTTTAATCTGTTCTCCGCGTTCTCTCTCTAGGCCGTCCTTCCCCTCTAGGCCAAAGTTGTCATCCCACTTTATATTTCTTCAGCTGTTCTGAAATGACAGCCCTTTAGTCCCTCCTAGCCCACTCACTGTTTGATGGATGCGTAAAGTCTAAACACGCTCTTACCTAGTTTTTTTTTTTTTTTGGAAGATATCATTGATCTCGTCTGATTGTACACGTCTATCATCTTACCCACTTGTCTTTTCCTCCCTAGGCAAGCTATCTGTCTCTCGACAGAGCTTTTGGGGTTTAACCTCACTGTAATTTCTCTTTTCTTCTTCTGGAATACCCTTTCTGTTGACTAGTCATTGCCTGTCATCTTTGCCCAACTTTTATAAGGATACTTTGTTTTACACGGGTCCTTCTGGTATCCAGAATACTATGGTACTTGTAGGAGTCTCCAGGTAAAGGGCCCAGGGAGTGGGAAAGCAACACAAGTACTCCACACACAGACTGGAGTGTGAGGCTCTAAAGGGAGAGGAACAATCCAAGTCCTTGTGACTGTTAACTGAGGTGAGTAGTGTACCCATGGGGGTAAGATGAATGTCCCCCTATATGTCACTGTAGAGATAACTTCTCTCTCATAATTTTGAGATTGGAATTTAATAATTAACCATCTATTTAATTAATCACATCTTCATAGATGGCTTGTTATGAACCCAGCACTCTAGAAAACATTGCGAGCCACCATGCGAAGGTTGATGTGAGCACAGGAAGATGCCCTGGTCCCTTAGTTTTTAATGCAGTGGGGACAACCTTTCTACATACCTGCAAAGGACATTCTCACTATCATGATGCACAGTGTAGAAGACACAGCTGCAGTGTTCTTATGTTGCATTTCTTGGTTATCTCATCTAACTCCTTTTTGAGAGTATTCAAGGGCCAATTATTGACTTCATAGCTCTCTGGGGTCAGACACCTAGTAATCGTTCCAGTTGAAGCTGTTTTGTAAAGGCTGCAGCCATGTTTTTGTAATATGCTTTCTGTAGGACTGACACCCTTGTCAGCTCATGTCTGTCATCGCTTGTACGTGCAGATGAGGATCTAAGTGTTCTCCATACCGTTTCACGTACATTTTTCCCTGGGTTGTCTGTTGGTAAGGCCATTGAGGGCTGGGTCAGATCATTCTTCATATGTTAGCTGGCAATGTTTAGCATAGTGCTGGATTCATAATGAGCCATCTTATAAAGATGTGATTATTGCCAAGAGTAGTCAAAGATTGCTAAAGAAGGGCTAATGACATGATTATGGTGATGGTGATGATGATGATGATGATAATGATTAATCCGCTGCCTGAGAACAGTGATCGCCCGAGAACAGTGGTTATAGTTCTTGGACATTTTATTTGTGACAAATAGCAGCAAGCACTGTTTTCATCGTCACATTTGCTCTTCACTACGTGCACTTATATGAAGTCGGTGTGTTTATAGGTGAAGAAATAGAGGCCAAAGACAAGTAATTTGATACATGCAGTGAGTGATAGAACAGGAATTCTTTTCATATTCTGTCTCAGCAGAACCCTTGCTTAGATAATGGTAGACCTTGTCCTTCACTTGTAGCAGACTTAAAAAAAATGTAATTATCTAAAATATAGCCCTGAAAACTAAAAACATACTGTGGAAACGGGAGTCAAAATGCTGAAAAAATGAAGAGCTGGCATTCCCCATCGGGCCACTTCTGTCATCTTTTAGACTCCTTATTTCTAGTGACGTGGTGTGCACATCGGAACTACTGTACACTAATGGTTGTGTTACCTTTTCTCCTGTAGTTACTGACTATACTACTGGAAGAGTTGGAGCGCCTCTTATTTGCTGTGAAATTAAACTGAAAGACTGGCAGGAAGGTAAGGGTCTCATGCGGGCTTCTGTGACTCTAGACACATGGAAAACCACCAGGAGCCTAGAGACTGGATTGCCTTGAAGCGAGAAGCTGCCTGCCAGAGGAAGTGGTTCTTTGGTTTTGCCTATTCCTATGATTTCCTTATGCTTAGTGGGGAAAATGACTAGATTTTGGCTACTGTTGTCTTTAATTTAAGAAATACTCAATGGCAAGATGGGGGAAGAAGTTGAAGCTCACCTCTGCTAGTGATGACATTGGGGCTGTGAAGGAGAAACCCTGAACTTTCAGGTGGCGGGGAGACAGTATACACACTTATACAACAAGGTCTTGACGCTAGCCGATTTCCAGTCAATATTCATCTATGTAGTTCTTTTTACAGTAAATATTTACATATATACCTATACAGGCAAGACATTTAGAGAAACTACAACCATAAACACACTGTTGGTAATTCTTTTTATAAAGATCTGAAGTCAGATGTAAACCAACTTTCCTACGATGGATGCGAGAAAGGATAATGAGTATACATTAATTACAGTATGGTGGATTGTTAAAGAAATAATTAAATAGCCTTGCCATGCCAGAAAGAATTGATGATAACTACCAAACTGTAATTGTCTGGCCACTGTTGAAATCTGAAGTTTTCCCCATTTCCCATGGCCTCCCCTTCTCTCTCGCTTAATGCTGTGTCCTTTCTTAGTATTTCTTGTCTGTTGTCTCTGCCCAAAAGTTCCCTGAGCTTTAAATCTGAGAAGTGTTGTTAGCAACACATTGAAGACTTAATTAAAACAGCTTTAAGTACTGCTCTTGTTTGGAGCACTAAGCTTTAATTATGTTTGCTGCGTCAAGGTTTGTGTCATGGGAAGGTTTGGGTAGGAGGTTTGCAATGGTGGCTATTGTAGAGTTTTCCTTGCTGCCCCTCAAATTATTCCCTTATTATACTCACATAACTGATGAAATGTAAACTAAGATTCTCCCATAAACACAGTATAAATTTTAGAATAACAAAGAAACTCTTAAGAATTAATGAAGGGTCATTGAGATGACTCAGTAGCTAAATGAACTTGCTGCCAAGCTCTATGGCCTGAGTTTGTTTCTTGGGACCTACATAGTGGAAGAAAAGATCCAACTGTTGCAAGTTTTTCTCTGGCTTATCTGCACTGTAGCATGTGGTACCGTAACCACATACCGTAACCACCATAGCGCGCGCGCACACACACACACACACACACACACACACACACACGCACAAATAATTGTAAGAAAGAATTTATAAAAGACGATAAATTTTGTCTTAGGATAATAACTAATTTTTTAAAAATATATATATAGGTGGTTATACAGTTCATGATAAGCCAAACCCCAGAGGTGAAATTGTGATTGGTGGCCAGAATATCTCCATGGGATATTTTAAAAATGAAGAGAAAACAGCCGAAGATTATTCTGTGGATGAAAATGGACAAAGGTGGTTTTGCACCGGCGATATTGGAGAATTCCATCCTGATGGATGCTTACAGATTATAGGTCAGTGTGTTCTCTCTTCCATAGTTTCTTTCATTTTGTAGCTTTGGTGAGCCTGAAGAATCACATAGGTCAGGTCATCAGTGGGGTTGATAGATTGATTAGTTCCAGCTCTCTCCAGGCTCCTTTACTTGTGCCCTTGTGCCTGAGCTCCATCTGACAGTGATACAGCAACCTCACAGAGCAGCTGCTAGCGTTAGATGAGTTAAGAAATGAGAGAGGCTCAGAGAAGTACCCGAGTCTTTTGAAATAGTAGCAATAGTAGTAGCAATGTTTGAGGAGGGGAAGGGAAAAGTGGACAGAAAAAAATGAATAACAGTTTCAGCAATGAATAAACCAAAAATAATTCAGGAAAGACCTCTATTGCTTAACTCCACAGGACTCTGTAGAACTATTTGTGGTGACATGCATACATGATTTTAGGCCTGCCTTCCTCCTAATTTTTCAGTAACCATTATGCACCCATGTTTTTCCTGGTACCCCCTTCTATGGCTCTGTCTGTACGAGCTAGATCATTTCAATCTTCAGCACCAGTCTATTTTAAAAATGAGTGTTGCTTTGGCTTTTTTTTTTTTTTTAAACTGGACTTACGGAAGTAGACGTTTACATTCCAAACACAACTCCAAAAGTGACTCCAAAAGAAATCCTGTGTTCACTTTAAATAGGCAAAGGGTTAAACATCAACTAGCTGTAAGGGCTACTCTCCAGGGTCTATCCTGTCTTCTAGTGATATAGTCACTCGGTCATAGTTCTAGTGACACATTTCGTCTGTGGCTCTACTTCACAGCATCTGAATAGAATATATAATCAGTGATTTCCTGGGAAGTTTTGTCTTCATCTTTACCATTGATCTGCTGGTTCATTAAAAAATTGATCAACTTTTTTTTTTCCTAGACAATCATATTCATAATTTTATCTATCCCCATCTGTTGTGGAGCAAACCTAGGGCTTTATATATACTAGAGGAGTACTATGCATCTACATCCTAAGGCCGTCTCTATTATCTACCTGTACAGCTTGATTTTGAGATGTGGTTGTATTAGATAACAGAATCTAGCTATAATCTTATGCAGCACAGCCTGGCCTTGAACTCACAAGCTTTCCACTTCAGACTCCTACGAATAGGAATCCTATCCATGTGCCACCACATCTGGCTTCTCTTCAGTTTGCATGTGTGTTTGGTGTTCGTACTTGGTGTGTGTCTGTGCACATAGATGTGTGGGTAAACCTGGAGGACTGAGGTTGAAGTGCTGGGTGTCTTTTTTAAAATCATTTTTCTGGCTTCTTTTGAGACACTATCTCACTGAACCTGGAACTCATCAATTTGTCTGGGCTTCCTGGCCAATGAACTTCAGGAATCTACCTGTTTCTGCCCTTCTCCCAGCACTGAGTTTAAACACACACACCACTGCCCAGCTTTTATGTGAGTGCTGGAGATCTGAACTCAGGTCATCGTTCAGCACTTCATAGACTATCTCTGCATTCCCTCCATGTATATTAGAGGATTATTTTTATTATCCCAATGCCATGTATGTAACCTCACATTTGTGCATTCTGGAAAAAAACTAAACAATTGTGATCCAAATGTATAAATATTATCAACACATGTGTACATATACAATGCACGTGCACATTGTTGCTGCAGGTTTAAAATGGAACAGGAAACCATTCGAGTTAGCAGAATGTCAGAGGTCTTTTGTTGAAAAGCATCTAGCACAGTCTCTAAGAAAACGTATCTTTTCATCCATGAGTACAATGAGTTTTGATCATAACCCTCCTCCCTCGTCCTCCTACTCCTCTGACTTCTTACTATTGCTGTTGGTAGGCAACACATCATTCATACAAAGGATTTTAAGCTGCCTAATAATTACTCAAGATGAGCCATCCTATGGCAGTACTTTCTTAAAGCACTGTAACTTGACAAAGAAAATGTCAAATAGGGAATGTGGGACTTGGCATTTGTTCAGTGTGCTTTATATGGAATAGACTATGACATGCTTCTGTGGGGTAGGCACCATTATCACTGATGTGAATGAGGTGGAAAGCGGTTAGCTGAAAAGCTTCCCAGCCTATACCAGATGATGCTCCCATTTCTAATCTAATGCTCCAAACTTCTGTCCTCTCCCTTAATGTCACTGAAGTTCTGAGTATGATAAGATCACTGTAATATTCAGGAGTACAATACGATATTACAGCTGTGTATAACCTTGAGCTAATATACATTCTCTCTTCAAAGAAAAAAGACAAAATGAAAGTCAA
>NC_045030.1:135221332-135242600 GCF_008632895.1 Mastomys coucha | reverse complement strand
TTTGTCTGTGTATCATCTCTATTGTGTTTATTGGGGAAGCTCATATGGGACCACTTGTGTGGGTTCCCTCCAGTAACCATTTGGGTCCTGGAGAGCAAATTCAGGTCATCAGACATGATTGCTATCTTGCCTGACAAAGAGTAGTTCTGTTTCATGTTTCATAAACTTACAGTAAAAGGAATATTATAAAATAAATTTGATTGCGTGTAAACATTCAGGTACCATCAAATGTCTCTTAGAACTTTGATTGCAGTTAGGAAAATGAACATGAAAGTTCTTGAATTCATTTAACAGCATGAAGGTCTTTTCCAGAAAATCATTTATTATAGTTCTTTATTAGACATCTGCCATATCTTGCTAAATGTTTGTTATCTGATTTAACCTATGCTGCAAGTTCTTTTATATAGGATCCATAGCAATTGAGACTTAGCATGAATAACTTCCCCCAAAAGTTCACATAAGTAACACATGGTGAATTTTCAGTCCAGGTTTTTCTAAGTTAAAAAAGCCTGTGAGATTGAGCCACTTTCTTTTTTATATTGATATCATTATATGTGTGTGTGTGTTTTTGTGTGTGTGTGTATGTGTACACATTTAGAATTATTTCTACTGTAACTGCTATATTGAATAATGTGAATAATTTTGCTTACTTCCTAATGTCTAAATTTTTCAGTGACCAGTCCTACGTGATCAGCTTTGTGGTTCCTAACCAGAAAAAGTTGACTCTTTTGGCACAACAGAAGGGGGTAGAAGGATCTTGGGTTGATATTTGCAATAATCCTGCCATGGAGGCTGAAATACTGAAAGAAATTCGAGAAGCTGCAAATGCCAGTAAGTAAGAAATTGCTAAGCTGTTGAAGTCCATAAAAGTCACCTAATAAATATTTTGTGCATTACACTAAAATATTCAAAGACATATACAATGCATCTTGATTGTATCCACTCCTTGCTACTTCCATCTAACTCCTTTTAAAACACTTTTCACCCAACTCTTCTTTTTTTAAAGATTTATTTATTGTTATATGTAAGTACACTGTAGCTGTCTTCAGATACACCAGAAGAGGGCGTCAGATCTCATTATGGATGGTTGTGGGCCACCATGTGGTTGCTGGGATTTGAACTCAGGAACTTCAGAAGAGCAGTCAGTGCTCTTAACCACTGAGCCATCTCACCAGCCCTCATCCAACTCTATATTCTTTCTTTTTCTATAAATCTCATTGCGAGTGTTATGTGTGTATGTGTGTAGATATAAAATCGATTTACCAATTAAATACATACTCCTTTGAGAATTATACACACACACACACACACACACACACACACACACACATATATATATATATATATATATATATATATATATTCATAATCTCTTTCCCTCCCACTTCCCTCAGACCTTACCCAACAGTGGGTTTCCCTCCCAATTTCATGTCCTCTTCTGTCTTTTAATAACCCACTAAGTCCTGTTAGTGCTGCCTATGTAGGCATGAGAGTAGAGCCATCCACTGGAGCATGGGCAGTTATCATTGACCACACACAAAGGAAGAGGTATCAGCTACAGCTAATAACTCCTCGGTAAGGGTGGGGCCTGTGAGATGCTCTGCCATCCATGTTGAAGTTTTGACTGGCTTGATTTCGTGTAGGTCTTTGCAGGCGTTGTCACCATAGCTGCTGTCAATTCATTTCCTTATACAAAAGACAGCATTTCACACACCACTCCTCACCACAGCCCCCACCTTTCATCCTTTACATTCTTCCTACTTTCTCTTCCACAGTGCTCCTTGAGCCTTGGGCAGGGAGGATGGGGTTTTCGAGAGTTATGCTATTTATTTAGGGCTGAATACTCACAGTCACTTTTTCTCAATTCTTTGACAATTATGCGTCTGTGTATTTACTGCTGCCTACTACCCAAAGAAACTTCTGAGCAAGGATGAGAGAAGTGAAGGTCTATGGATATAAACATAAATATTTAGAAGGCAGTTGGTTGGTATGCAGGCCTGTTTACCAAAAAAAAAAAAAAAAAAAAAAAAAAAAAAAAAAAAAAAAAAAAAAAAAAAAAAAAGGATACCCCTAGGGCCTGTCTAGGCATTGGTTTTTGAGCGGATTTACAAGGCTGGGAATGAATTCTTTCTAACAAGCACCCTGAAATCCAGTCAGAAGGCAGTTAGAGTTACCCCTATTGTTGCTGCTGCTCTGGTGGACACACTCTATAGTGTTCAGATATGTTCTTTCAATTCTGAGTTTCGTCAGGGCCTTTTAATATTAAGGAATGTTGGATTTTTTTGTTGGTTTTTGAGACAGGGTTTCTCTGTATAGCCCTTGGGCATCCTGGAACTTATTCTAAAGACCAGGCTGGCCTCAAACTCACAGAGATTCACCTGCCTCTGTCTCCCAAGTCCTGGCATTAAAGGCCTATAGCACCACACCCGGGTGGAATATTGGATTTTTTGCCAAAATTCTTTCTGTATCTGTCAGAAAGACCAGGTGATTTTTGTCCTTGTAGTTATGTCCTTGTAGTTATGCATGTGTATGCATATGTTGAGCCATCTCTGGAATTAAGCCAGCATGATCTTGGTGAATGGTTTGATGTGTTTTTGAATTTGTGGATAATTTTTTTGCATTTATGTTTATTGGGCTAGTCTATAATTTTCTGTTTTGTTGAATCTATGATTTTGGTATTAGGGTGATAATAGCTTTATAGAAGTATTTTTGGCAACAGCATGCTCATTTCCTATTTTATGGAATAATTTAAGAAGCATTACTATTTTTACTTCTTGAAAATCTAGTAAAAACCATTAGTGAATCTTTTCTGGACATGGATATTTTAACTTGGGAGATTTTTAGTTACTGCTTCAATTTCACTGATGGTAAATCTGCTTAAATTGTTTATCTCATCTTGGATTCATTTTTCAAGGTTATATACATGTAGAAATTCATTGATTATGTTTAGAATTTCCAGTTTAGTAAAACATATTTCTGTGTTTTTCCCCCCATATTGTTTACTCTCAGAGATTCTGTGAGCTCTCTAGAGTTTCTCTTTGTAGTTGATTTGTGGTCAGTTCCTGTTGTGATCCGATAGAATGCAGGAGATTGTTTTAGTTTCTGTGTATTTTCTAAGACTTGCTTTGTTTTGTGCCTTAATATATTTTGGCACTCCATGGACTTCTGTGAAAAGAAATGTATTCTACAGTGCTTGGAAGGAATGTCCCATAGATACCTACTAAAGCCTATTTGTTCTTTGATGTCACTTAAGTCATGTGTTCCTCTGTGTTGTTGGAATGACCTGTCAGTTGGTGAGAGTCAGGTGTTGAAATCATCCATTACTAGTGAGCTGGGGGTTAATCTGACCTTACATCTACTAATATTTTATGAAATTGGGTATGTGTGTATTATGGGCATGTATGCTTTAGAATTAGAGTATCCTCTTGCTGACTTTTGCTTAGTCATTGTAAAGTGACATTTTTTTTTTTTAAAAAAAATCCTTTCTCCCTAGTTTGAGTTTGAAGGGTTTGTTGTTGTTTGTTGTTGTTGTTTAATTTCCCAAGGATAATAGGGAATTGATTATTGTGGAGGAAAGCATCAGTGGTCATGATCCTAGACCATAGATTTAAGTTGTGTCAGCTATATTGAAATGAGGTAACTTTTTTTAAAATGAAGTTCTATTGTAACAGAGCCCAAAAGGTCATGAATTAAAACACTCTCTGAGTATGTAGCGAGTACATCAGGCAGGCTCACAGCAAAGTAGGAAAATCTCTGCTATAGGCCTGATGACATTCTTAGCCTTTGGTTTGGTGAAGGCTGCAGGTCTCTTTATATAGTCTACAGGATTTACCTAGTAGTTGTCAGGATGTCAGGTCACAACAAAGAATTGGGCAATGAACGGCCATTAGGACAGCGACATCTGCTGGATTCTTAGTTTCTGCTGCTCCCTGTGTTCATCCATATTTTAAAAGGGGTGACTTCGGAACACTTGAACTCTTCGTAGGCTTCACTGAAAGGTTACTCACATGTGCATCCTTTCCCTCTCTTGGACCACTCCATTTCTCAAGTGAAGCCTCTTTCATTTATTGTGTAGGTACTCTTAGTTTGATGGCCAGGATTCTGATAGCCAACGAGAACAAGGTATTGTCAGGGAGGTGGAGCGAGTAACAATCTTCCTTTTTGGCAGCCTTCATCCCTAGCTCTGCTGTGCTTCATGTGCTCTAGTCCAGAAACCAACTAGCTCGCAGGCTGGTGCTGGAAGGGCAGCACAGAATGAGAGAGGACTTGATCAGCTCTGCTGTTGCTTTTTGTACCACCCTTTGTCCTTGTCCTCAGAAGTATACTGTGCCCAGGGCTCCCTAGGCCTTCCATTGAGAATGCTTGGCATCTTTTTTGGTTGGCAGTTATGTTAGCCATCTCCGAGTCAGTTAGCAGTGGTTCTTTTGGTTTTCTCCTCTAGACTTAAGTGAACTCTCCTACCCAGTGGCTTTTCCTCATTTCATTTACTTCATTGTAGTTAGTGAGTTTTTCACTAAAAAAAAAATACTGAGACGGTATCTCTATGTATTCCTGACTAGCATAGAGCTTACCAATTAAATCAGGATATCCTGGACTTGGAGTGATCCTCTTACCTCTGCTTCCCAAGAGACGTTATTTTAGAGTATTTATTTCCTAGGAGCAGGTGAGAGGAACCTTGTATTCCCTATGTTGACTTTCAAGCTGTTTACCTGCTTTTTAATCTTATTTTATTTTAATAATGAAAGTAATAATTTTCTTAATTACTAGTTAGCTGTAATCATGAAATATTGGACAATACAGAAAATTCTAAGGGGGTAAGTAAAAGTCCCCTGGCTGGAGTGACCTCTGCTTGTCTTCTGCATCAACACCACTTGTCAATGTCATCAGCAGCTTCTGAGTCAGTAGCTACATAATTTCATCATCATCTTAAATTCCTAAGTTTTTTTTTTCAGAAAATAAATATTTAATCTATTCTATTTTTAGGTGAGTACTACTTTCCCCACCTAATCATCTTTGCTACCCAACTATTTTCTTTATTATTTCTTTATTTTTTTTTTATTTTTATTTTTTGGCCGGTGTAGGTGCAGAGGCTGGGCCGCGGGAAGGCTCCAGGCCCTGCTCCTAGCTGCTCCTGCTGCTCCTGCTGCTCTGCCCAGTGCTGCTCCCGCTGCTGCCCTTGCCAGCATGGAAGAGCCTCGGTGGACTTGGGTGGGCTGTTGCCCCTGTTGGGCACAAAATTATTTTCTTGAATGACAGTTTTGGTTTGTTATGCATGTTCATGTGAGTGCAGCTATACATGTAGACGACAGAGCTCATTCCTTGGGGACCATCTACTTTGTTTTGTTTGAGAAAGGGTCCCTCAAGGAGACCTGGGACGCCCGTAGGGATTGCCTGACTCTTCCTCTCCATCTCTTAGATGCAAGCGGCACATCACCACGATCTGCTTTTCATGGAGAGGTTAGGGACAACTGAGCCATCTCGTTAGCCTGTGTGTGATTGTTTTCTTGGTGTGAATTCTTAGATGTGGAATTTTGGGGTCAAAAGGAAAGGGCATACAGAAGTTTTTTTTTTTCCCCTCTTTGTCAAAGTGAGTCTAATTTCATCAGGAAAGCTCCACTGACTTTTATTTCTGTAACAGACATTTCCATAGTAGTGATGCCAAATTCCTCTTTCAAATGGCAACTTAGATTTCACTTAGGTTTTAAAGTATAGTTTATAATAATTTTCCAACCTCAATATCTTATTTCTTCAAGAACTTTCTGAACCCCAGCACTCTATAAATATTCTAAATTTCAAAGTTCATTTTCTGATTGATCACATTGTAAAGGTACTTAGGTATGCAATGCTTTCTTCAAGGTAATTTTATTATTTATAAATAAGCTTTATGTTATTGTCCCCAGACTTCCAGAACCTTCTTTGATACTGTATGGTATCTCATAAACTATTTCAACCAACAGCCTGCTCACTGGAGGCATCCCTCCAGTTATCCTTAATTATTGAGATGCTAATAAAGGAGAAGGTTACTTGAATACTTATCACTGTGTATTTAACTGCATGAAGATAATTGGGGAATGTCAAGCTACACTGTAATTGCATATAGAAAGCCGAAGAAAAAAATCCCAGGACTCACTAGGCCTCCATAGCTTTCCTGTTCTTGGAGTGAGATATGCAATTAAGATACATATTATTTGGATGCTGAATGGTAATTGTGATCCTGGAGCTCCAGAAAATCTAGCTCCTCCCTTCTGCTGTGGTGCACACACACACACACACACACACACACACACACACACACACACTTACTTTAAAACCAGCAACAGCAAAAACATAGATATGCTGCCACCCGCAGGATGGCCTTTATAATGTTCACATTTATTCAGAGAAAATGCTCATGGGAAATTATTGGTTCTTCAGTCCTCTTCTTTCTTTCTCATTTGCTGGAGGTTACTTTATTCTTGTATGAAACTGTGATTGTCTGTTTCTGTCCTACATATGAACCAGTGATGGGGAGTTCTCTGAATGACGCCCCCCAAGCATCCCTTTTTGTTCTCCCTTAAATGACAATGCAGCTAATAATGATAGGACATTTAAAAACATGCTATCATTAACTGGTATACAACTGAAGTGGTGTATCAGTTTTGTAGTGTTTCTGGAATTAGACCTTTTTAAGTAGGGAAAGTAAAAGGAAATGAAAGTTTTTGGAACCAGTTGAGATTTCCCTTGATCCAGATGTACATGTGTCAGGGGGCAGGTATCTCAGGTTCCTTTCTGTAACTGAGCCATAATGAATGTGAGGAAAGAGTAGATATTGTTAATTCAGGCAAATTTTATGTTTTCTCTGCTTGTTTAGGCATTACTTGAGGTAACGTGATACCATACTACATAATATGTGAGAGATTTTTTTTTTTCATATTCAGCATCATACTCACTCAAAGCATTTTCTAATGTCACCAAGGCTGATGGGTAGAAGCTTTGGAAGTACACACAGATTTTATTTTAGGTTATTCTATAAAAAAATCAAGCCCACATGGAGAGTAACACATCTGGCCTTTAGAATTTTTATAATGAGATTATGTTAATATATACCTTGGGGCATTGTAAGAAATAGGCTAATATGATTGAATACCTTGTTCTTATTTATTATTGATACTTTTCTTTTTATGACAGTCTCACTGTGTAGCCTTGGCTAGCCTGGAACTCAAAGAAATCCACCTGCTTCTGCCTCCCGAGTGCTGGAATTAGAGGTATATGCCACTCCCAGCTACTTCTTTCTATGTTCTCAATTTCTTATATTTCTCCTGACATATACTGAGTTGTGTAACTCCCACACAGTATGTACTGTGCCCGCTCTTACACTATTTAAACACTATTATTATACCAAGTAAATACCATGTTGGCTCACATTTGATCATGTAATACAGCTTTTAAGGAATTGTTTTCGGGAGGTATAATTTTTTTATGGAATAACTTAATAGATTTGTATGAATGTATTGAGGACTTTTGGTCTAGTGTATAGGTGACAGCCAGGAAAACAAAGACCTTTCATGGAGCTTGCATTGCAGTGCTTGAGACAAACAAATAATATGTTTGGGGGGAAATACAGGCATTGAATGAAGTGAGGTCATAAAATATGAAGATACACACACACATACACACACACACACATGTGTATATATATAATGACAAAAGAATCTAGTCTTCTTTTTTGTTGCAAATAGAGGAATTCTGGATGTTAGTAGCTACATTTGGATGGAAAACCACTCCAGGCAAAGGAACGGTGGTATGAAGGCTCTAAGGGGAAGATGGGGTATGTGTCTGTGTGAGCGAAGCTGCCTATGAGCCTGCATAGTGTTAATTGACATACAAATAAATAAATTTTCTTTTATTTCATCATCTAAGCCATCAATTCTGAAAATTATATGTTGGATTCACTATTTTCTTCCCCCACCCCTCTCTTTCTCCCACTTTCTACTTTTTCCCTGCCCCTCTTCTACCCTTCTCTCCCCCCTTTTTTTTTATTTCAGTGAAATTGGAGCGATTTGAAATTCCAATCAAGGTTCGATTAAGCCCAGAGCCATGGACCCCAGAAACTGGTTTGGTAACAGATGCCTTCAAGCTGAAAAGGAAGGAGTTGAAGAACCATTATCTCAAAGACATTGAGCGGATGTATGGGGGCAAATAAACTGCAGCTTTCTTATTTCCATCTGCACAGGAGGCAGCCTGATGGTTTTTAGTTGTAGAGTTTTTAAACCTTTGTTGATCTCTTTGTTAGAATGTCAGGTGTATCTTCTAAAGACATGAAGCAAAAACAACCAAAAGTGGTTAAAATAGTTGAGTCTACTTTCACTTGCATAGGTCCCAGTGAAGCTGAAATTGGAAAGACATTTCCCTTTAGCTGTGTTATTAAGTTTAAAGCAGAAATTCTGTTTTTAAAAATTAGCCTTAGATACACTTCTTTTTATAAAGAAAAGATACTCCACGCTAAAGTAAATAAATTGGAGTTGGAATAGATATAGTTGAAGAAATTTACAGCTTCCAGTGCCTGTGTCTTCCTAGCTCAGAGGTTTCTGTAATAATCATGACAAAATTACATAGTAACACTACTCAGAGCAGAAGTGCCACCAGGCTTGGAAATTCTCTTCCAACCATTTATCTTGAAGGGAAAAAAAAATCAGTCTTGATATGGAATCAGTATCTTAGAAGGTATTATTTTAAGATCATAATTGCCATGAAGGTTAGACCTAGAATCATTGCAACATTGTGAATAATTACAGTGCCTGAAGTTAAGACTAAAACAATACACACACATACCAAAAATAGCTCATCATGTATTTGAAGGGAAGCTGAACTGCTCCTTTGGATGTCTGAGAACTAAAGTCAGCATCTGTAATTATTTAAATGTCTTAAGAGGAATGTCCACTTTGCAAAAGTGACCTTTCTGTGTGTGATCTAGTCAAAGACTGAGACCAAGGGGAATGTGTTAGAAATGTCAGTCAGAATTCAGCAACATACATTGCTTTGCTTTTAGAAAGCTGATGGAATGAGTCCTAAGTATTCAGAATTAGGATCCTTGCATAGCACTGAACCTGGAAAAAGAGACTTAGACTCGGAATTTAACTTTGATAACAGGGCTTGGTTTTAAAATGTGCTTGTACTAAATTATATTTGTAATTTATGGTCTGTCTGCTATTGCTGATTGATTCTTAATCAGTAGTGTGCATTTCAGAGGGCCTCATTTTGCTTTAATTTCAGCAAAGCGGGTTATGATGAATGACTTCCTCAACATCTTGTTCAAACCTACGGGTGATTAAATGTCTTGGATGAGCCTGGGGAAGTTTAAAGGGAAGAAAACACTGTTACCACTTTTCCTGTTTGTGAAGAGTTTAGAAACTGGAAATGCTAGATTTGGGAGAAGGGCAGAGTTACTTGATTAAGGACTGTCTGTGCAGTAACTTGGAGTGTGAGTTTCTTTTGAAATCTTCAGCTAAAATCTGGAATTATATATTCTTGATAGATATTCGCACTTGAACCATAGTTACTGTAAAAAGCAAAATTCTTAATACTGTTATTCTTTGCACTTTTTCATAATCATTTTATACACACACATACACATGTGTGTGTGTGTATATATATATAATATATATATGTTGCTTACATTGCATTGTACAGATGTGGGCCACCACTACAACAAAATGAATTCTTTGTGCTCAAATATTTATAAAGAAATTATTTAAATGTTATGTATATGGTGGTAATAACGAAAAAAATCATCTGGTATTATAAGCAACAGCGAAGGTTTTTGTAAAAGTTTCTTTTCAGTGTTCTGCAAAATAAAATTTGAGGCAAGTTTTCCCTGAAGTTATATGTGAGTATTCTCATGCTTCCATCTTGCTTTTGAAGCGTGAAAAGACATTACCAAGTAGACTACTATTCAGCTTCTACTTCCTCCTAGTGCACTGTTTATCCTTCAAGGATGTTTTTTTTGTTTTTTTGTTTTTTTGTTTTTTTGTTTTTTAAGGCTTTTCCAATATATGTATCCCATTTGGAATGGTGATCTTAAAATGTGAGTGCATGCATACTATCTTGTTTAAGATACTTGCACCCCACCCACTCACTTCCATCTCCCAAAGCTGGAACACTGCCAACTAGGTCCTTAAGAATCACGCAATTAACACAAGGTTGGGTGCTGCTAATTCTTCATGAAAATCCAAACACGTTAAGGGACCAGGGAGATGCCACTGCCCCCCTGACTTTTCATCAAAAATATACATGTTTATGTAAACAGAACTATTTTCCATATTCATAGTGACTTTTTAAGTATTTGAGCCTAAAGATTTTGATCTCCATTTTTTATACCTATTTAAATTGTTCATAATTATTACATATCTGCCATCAAATAAAGCTGTGCTTACTAGTGATTATAAGTGTGTGCATTTCTAAGTTGAACACTCATGATTTTTGCTTTAATTCCATGAAAGGGTCTTATTTCCTTGCTATTTGTATTCATTCTTTTTTTTTTTATGTAGACTGAAGGTATGATTGTCTGACTTTTAAGAAATGAAATACAGATGAATGAATCATAGAGTCCAAAGTGAGGGAGAATCCTGTTTGATTGTTCATAGAGACTGACTAGTATCTTTTGCCTATATTTTCCTGGTAGTTTATGACAAATGTTTCTACAGTGAAAAGCTGAGAACAGATTAAAGATCCGTGTGGCATTTGGGAACTGGAGAGATAAATTTTAATTTTGAATGTAGTTATAAATTTTATATTCATATTTGTACTTTCTGTTAAAATGCACGATTATAGGATTGTTCCTTAGATTTTTGTTTACTCTTGAAAAGCTTTGTTCTTATTTTTAAGTTTGCACTTGAATCTTATAAAATAAATCCACCCATGTTATCAAGCCAATTTGTTTTTCTTATATGTTAATATAAAAATCTCTAAGTTTGAATGTTACCTAGGCTTTTTAAGTAGCATGCTTGGGTATCTGGGATTAAGTGATTAACTTAGCTTTTCTAAATCCTATTCATTACATTGGTTTATTTGAATCCAGAACTTTATTACTTTAATACAGTGAGTTGAATATCTTGTAACATGGAAACTGTGGGACAAGGCATAGTTAGGGTGTATGGATTATTGCTAAATACTAATAATCATTAATTTTAGGCTAATGTTTACATATACATATGTATGTAAGGTGTATGAGATGTATACATACCCACACTGTTACAACTCTGCTTTGATGACTTTGGGCATTACTCAAATGTATCCTTTAAAAGTTTATTTATTTGCTTAGGCTAGTATATAGGGTCTGTCTCTCCCCCCTTTGGTGGAAAAGTTTCTTTGTATCCCAGGTTGGCCTCAAATTTAGAATCCTCTTTTAGGTTTTAGCCTCTCATATGCTGGGTTTACAGGTGTATACCACCATATATAGCTAAACCTTTTTTCTTTTTTTCCAGATAGGGTTTCTCTGTGTAGCACTGACTGTTATAGAACTCACTCTGTAGACCAGCCACTTGCCGCTGCCTCCTTAGTGCTAGGATTAACTCCCCTATTCCCTCACCCCCAAACATTTTTAAAGAGAAGTTCAGCATAGCTTAGCACTGGACTGCTTTAGGAAGCAAAACCATTTCCATTTTAAAGTCCCAGCAAGCACCAAACCTATTAGATTTCCTTTGTTTTAATCACACCACTTAAGAAGTATATCCAAGCCGGGCGGTGGTGGCACACGCCTTTAATCCCAACACTTGGGAGGCAGAGGCAGGTGGATTTCTGAGTTCGAGGCCAGCCTGGTCTACAGAGTGTGTTCCAGGACAGCCAGGGCTATACAGACAAACCCTGTCTTGAAAAACAAAACAAAACAAAAACAAAACAAAAGTATACCCAAACATTGGTCTAGTCCTGCTAGACGCTACAGGAGACAAAATGTCTTGTGCTCTCCTCACATGTAGCAGACGCTGCTTGTGTCTTAGAAGCTGTGAGTTGGCAATTCTGTTTGTCAGAACTTGGAAAAGGCAGAGGACCCTTTTAGTTCAAGATCTGTGAACACTTTTTGGAAAACCTCCAGGATTAAACCAGCTTAAAAGAGGCAAGAGTGAATCTCCTCAAATTTTGCTGGTAACAAGGAATATACATTCATTCCCCACCGCCTTGAAAGACTACATGGAGTGAGGTCATACCCCTGAAAGCTCCAAGAGATTCTACACGTACCAGAGATATCTATACCCTCTACCTTCACAGTGGCCCAAACTCCTGGCAGCTTGCATTCCTACCCACTTTTCCCAAGGGATCAATTTTTACTATCACATGTACTGAGCCATTAAAAAAAAAAGTAGCACTCTTTTAGATGGACTCGTTCTCAGCACAGTGATGTGTGGTCTGTGGTCCCAGGCAGGCTGCCCTAGGCCCTGGGCACTTTGCTAGTCTCTTAGAGTGTTACATCTGTGCTGGCCACAGCATATATGAGGAAAAGTGTAGACTTAGGGTGCGTTCAGTGTGGGTACCCTGGTGTGTTAAAGATATGCAGGGGAGGGGACCATAAGATCTGCCCATGCTGTGTCATGGACAGTTTGGAGAGTAGCAGAGGCACCCAGAATTGTTCATGTTTTGAGGCAATGGGAAATGATCAAGCCCCATCACAGTTTAACATTGTTGGATGATTCATGAGCCACTGAAGCATTACTGTCTAAGAACAAAGTCAAAATTCAGACAAATGGCCTTTGACATAACTGGTCTTCATTTTCTCTTAGCATTGAGTTTCAAGGCAGGCCCTATCTACTCAATGTGGGAACAATTTCTTTCATGGTCTAGGGCCTGATTTCAAGAATCCATAAATGTTCCTGGGTCATTTTCCAGCTCAAAAGCACCCAGATTCCTGCTACCCCAATGTGGAGACCTTCCCTGCTGGTGTAGGAGTGAAGGGAAGTAAACGCTCTGGGTTCCTTGAATGTGTCAAGTGTTGGTATGTTCTCTAAAACCTGTCCACTAAAAGACTACCTTCACAAACATGCTCCAGAGCTAGATTACTCTCTCTGCTATATCTCAAGTAACTGGCACCATCTTTTGGAAATTGGCGAGACTCAAGAGCCCATGTCTTTTGCCTCTCTTCATCACTTGATAAAGCAAGCAAAAGAATAGAGTGCGTAGAGCCTAGGCTATAATCCTACACTACCCAGGGAAACCTGTGGCTATCTTTTACTGTCTAGGTGAAGAAAAGAGAGAATTAACTTCCTAAACTTCTTTTCAAATTTGTAATGCAGATGTATTAACTTGTACCTACCTCCCCAGGGTCAGCATGGAGATTCAAGAGTTAGCATAAAGCCTAGCATTTGGTAAGAGTTGAAAGTGACCGTTCCAGACTGGTAAAGCTTAAAGCTCACATCCTCGATACCTTTGGGAGCACCCTATGCCGAGGAGTTCTCCCAGGTTCAGTAAAATGCCTCCCTCCTCGCTCTACAGCACCACAGCCTTACTGTTGAGAATGAAAAAAACCACAGCTACACACACAGTGTTATGAGCCAGGCTATTTCGTGTTCAGCCGTTGCTTTAGACTCCTATGGTAAACATGGTTATCTCCATTGTACGAGAAAGGGAGTGTGTAGCCTGTTCTGGAACTCCCTTTGTAGACCAGGCTGGCCTCAAGCTCCGAGGTCCATCTGCCACTCTCTCCAGAATGCTGCCATGCACCACCACCACAGCTTGGCTGAATCTATTAAGTCTTAAGCGCTGTGCTTTGCTACAGACCTCTACCAGCACTTTTAGTGCCCCTTTGTTAAAATGGTCAGGCTGGCATCTGCCATTTCCTTGCCCTCTCAGGAATTTTAGTGTCACCATATCAGGAACAATATCATAGCAGGACCAGAGAAAGTCCTCTCTCTGGGCTCTTGTGAGTAGAAATATTGTTTCCTTTTGAATTACATTTTTAACGATTTAAAACAATTTTTTTCACTTTACATCCTAATTGCTGGCCCTCTTTCTGGTTTCCCCTCATAAGTCCCTTCCCCCATACCCACTTTCTCCACTGAGAAGGTGGAGGCCCTCCTGAATATCCCTGACTGGAATGGTCAAGTTTCTGTGAGGCTTAGGCACTAGGCACATCCTCTCCCAACGTGACCAGACAAGGCTTTCTAGTTAGGGGAGCATATTCCACAGACAGGCAATAGCTTTAGGGAGAGTCCCGCTTCAGTTGTCGGGGGACTCACATGAAGACCGAGGTGCACATCAGCTACATATGTTGCGGGGCGGGGACGTGGGGCAGATGTTGTCTAGCCCATATATGTTCTTTGGTTGGTAGTTCAGTCTCTTGAGAGCCCCCTATTCCTGTGGAGGTCACATCCCCTTTGGGGCCTTCAATTCTTCCCTCAATTCTTCTATAAGAGTCTCCAAGCTCCAGCCGATGTTGGACTGTGGGTCTCGGCATCTGTTTCAGTCAGCTGATGGGTGGAGCCTCTCAAAGGACCGGCTAGGCTCCTGTGATTAAAAAAAAAAAAAAAAAATCTGAAGAGAAGTGAACTCCAGTCTGTCACCAGATGGCGCTCTGGGACTTCAAGAGAAAAAGTGCTCCTTAACCTCCCACTTCTCACTGTTTCCCACAGAATGCTCCAAGTAGCCACACATTTTCTTCTCTTGTTCAAGGAAGACTGGGTAGGTAGGTGAAACATTTTCCAGATAATACCCAGGCAGGAATTGGCAGAAATCTAACAATGTCATGACCTATGTCTTCCCCAAAGGGAAGATTAGCCTTCATTCTTTTAGAGGCATGCATTTCTTTCAAATATCTCCAAGTGCTTTGTAGTTCCTCAGCACTATTAACAAGCTAGAAATAAAATCAAGAATTGCCCAAAGCATGGAAGGAGGTTGAGAAGTGGAATGGAAATATTTCCTGCCTGGAAAATGATATATTTGGATTCTGGTGGCTTCCCTATTAACTTAAGTCCCTTCTATCTCCACCTTCATTTTCTCAGCTATATGTAAAATAAAAAGGCCAATGAGACCTTATACTTGGAAATGCTCCCCCCCCCCGCTATCCTTTGTACACAGACAATAGATGGCAGTATTATAAAGCTATGGCAATGAAGATGTTCAAATCTCAGATTGGCCACCTGTGTGATTTGGAGCAAGTTACTTAATATCCCAGTTTCTTCACCCATTTGGGCTTCAGATTCCTTACCTATATAGTGGGAACAGTAGTGTACCTACTGCACAGAGTTGTCATTAAGGACTCACTGAGATTCTTCATGGAAATTGCTTAACACATGTACTTTCAATAAAAGCAATTATTCCACAGGGCTGATGCTTACATTTTAGCACTTGTGTAGATGTTCATTGAGTTATCATCAAACTTGAGGTCAGCTAAGAACTAAAACCAGGCTTCCCCCTAGAAGTATGAAGGCAAATTCACTTCATGGATGCAAGACATGGTTGTGACTATTAACGAAGCAGAAGGCTGCAAAAGTAACCTCATGTGGTTGAATTCCTCATCCATTACTTGTGGGAGGATAAAACAATTTTCCAAACCAGTTTGGCAGTTCCTTATAAAACGAAACCACATCTTTTCTATAACCTAAAATTTCTACCCCTAGGTATTTACCTAAGGAAAAGAGCTACACATGCCCTGAAGAGGATTTCTATAATACCACTCACAACAGTGTGATCTCTAATAGTCAGAAAATAGAAATAGCCTATGTGTGCATCAGTAGGAAAATGAATAAACCAACATCACAGAGTCCTGTAAGCAATGCTAAGAAAAAGACTGCAGATACTTGCAAGAATGTGGACGGTTTTTGAAAACATTGGGTTGAATAAAAGAAGTCTTCTTTTTTAAAAAGAGTGCTCTACATTGTCGGTGGGAACTTAGTGCAGCCACTGTGGAAAATGAGTTTGCAGTACCTGGAAAAAAATCCTATCTGTATAATGACCATGTATGTGATCCTGCATGTGTAGCCAAAGGAAATGTAGCCCACACATAAAGGAGATACCCATTTTCCTTTGTTTATGCTATTCACAATAGCTAAGATATGGATCCAGCCTAAATATGCATATCAGCAAGTGGATGGAGGAAATGTGTTATATGCACACTGTCTTAGTTACTATTTTATGGCTTTGAAGAGACACCATGATGAAGGCAACTTTATAAGATGCATTTAATTGGGAACTTGCTTACAGTTTCAGATGATGAGTCCAGGATTTTCATGGGGGGGAGCATGGTGGCAGGCAGGCAGGCAGTCATGATGCTGGAGTAGTAGCTGGGAGCTTACATATTATTGGCAAGTTGGAGGCAGAGAGAACAAAAGACTGGGTCTGGTATGGGCTTTTGAAACCTCAAGCCCACCTACAAAGACATACCTCTTCCAACAAGGCCACAGATCTAAATTCTTCCTAAACAGTCCACCAACTGGGAAACAAATATATGAGCCTATGGGGGCCATCTTTGTTCAAACCACTATCACATACCATATAGAACTACTAAGCCATTCGGAAGGCCATTTCAGCAAAATGAACCAGAGGACTGTGTATGAAGCCAAAGAAGGCAGACACAAAGATAAGTGCCGCTTGCCCTTGCTCATATGGAACCCAAAAGTTGACCTCAAAGTAGAGCAGCGTTTTCTAGAGTAAGGTGGTAGGATTAAGAATGGAAGAAAGGAGGTATGGATGTGATCAATGTACTCTATATGCACTGTGGAAACATCACACTAAATCCCTTCTGTATGTACTAGCCATCAAATCCCATCCTTGCCAGGCAGTACCAAGTAGGCCAGGGCTAGCACAGACCCAGGTCAAGACTGGAGAGAGGGCTGGACAGCCAGCACTCAGCCTACTCCTACTGTGGCTACCACTTCTACCAGTTTACAAAACTCAAGCCGGGGGCTCGGGTTTGTCCTCAAGACCCAAACCAGAGCCAAATAGGGCCCAACAGTTGAAGGAGGCAATTGCTTAGGAAGGGACAAAGAGGGACCTTGAATGATGGTAATGACATTTTAACATTTGCCAATTTCTTGAAAATGTACAATTAATATTTATATAGTTGATTGCATGTGTATTTCAATTCAAAGGGTGAAAAGAAATAATCAGTAAATATTGAGATTTGAGCAAAGTGCTTAAGAGTGAAGGGTATTGACCTCAGATAATGGATACATTGGTGAACAGATGGATAAGTAAGGAGTGGGTACTGGCAATACATGATCTGACAACTGAATGGCTTGTGGTAGGCCAGACCCTCAAGGTGGTACTGTTGGGAGCTGGTAGGGTAAGATACAACATAGCAGACAAGTAGCTGAGAATGCCCGCAGGGTTTTTCAGACAGGGCTCTGCATCCTTGGACCAGAGACACAGTTCTTTCTAATTCAGAGTTTTGTGTGGCTTCCTTGTCCACTGCTCATTCAGCTCCATGTCCTGGCACTCCCTGCTTGTTTCCAATTCACAAAAAAAAGTGTAGTTGGGAGAGTTATAAAGCCACAGACTATTCATCTATGTCATTTGATCACTAGTGTTTCCCTACCTTCCAAGAAGAGGGCATTGTATAGAGTAACATGCAAAACCTGTTGGGTGAATGCATGGTTGGAAGAAAGATGGAAGGATGTGTTCTCAATCTACAGGCAATACTTCAGGAAGCTTTCTCAGCCAGTAATGTTTGCTGCCTGTGCCTGTCCTTTGGCAAGTAGCCAAATCCAACAACGTTCCATTCAACCAACTTGCGTGGAGCTGCTCTGTTAACAAGAAAGACTCAGTTTTAAGGAATGGGGGAAGAAGCATTTCCTAGACCATGGTGCCTCAATTTTATTTTATTTTATTGATTTTTTTTATTTTAAAAATTATTTTATTTATTTACATTCCAGTCGTTGCTCCCCCTCCAGGTCACCCCTCCCACAGTTCCTCATCCCATTTCTCCTTCCCCTTGCCTCCATGAGGGTACCCCCCCCAATAGGCCTCCCCCATTCCCTAGGGCCTCAAGTCTTTTATTTTAAGACAACTTGGACATGGATTAGAACCTTTCCTGTACAATTTTAATGCCCAGATATATGATTATAAATGACATCCCTTTGCCAATACTTGTGATTACCATTCAAGAAATAAATGAATCCTAGATGATGGATAAACAGAAGATTGTTTAACTGCTGTGGGACAGTGAGGGGTGCTTGTAAGGGTGGAGAGGATTAAGAAGGATTCCTGTCTGATAGAATCAGTTTCATTAAATGTGGAAGGAAAGCCCATTTAGGGCTGTCCTGGGACTAGGATTTGAAGGGATACCAGATACCCCTCCACACACACGCGTTTCTCTTTTTCTGAAGATTGGCCTATATAAACTCTATAACTATTGATTTCTGTTTCCCTTCTCTTATTCACATCCACCACACACAATGGCACTAAACATTAGTAATTTGCTTTTGTTTGATAATGCTTTCTTTTAATAGAATTAAGCATATCCTTGTATATCTTCAGTAAAACACTACTTCCATGGATTTAAGAGTTATTATACTGAGTTACTTGTGGACATTTTCATAATATACTTTGAACATATTCCCCTATATGTGGCTGCTCCCCCCTTTTTCTCCCTTCTCTCCTCTTGGTTTTGTTCTGTTATTTCCTTTAGACCATTTTGCTTCTTCTTTCATGTCATCTACACATATATGATATTATGAATCTGTAAAGTCTAGGATCAAAGGTGAACAGAACTATTACAAAAATGACTCATTTAAATGAATGATAAGAGATCCATTGTCTGGAAGGTTCTGTAAATAATGAAATCATATTGTAGGAAAAGAGAAAGTGACATGGAGAAATGAACAATATATTAAATGAGAAAGATAGGTTACTGGGGCAGTGTGAATGCAAACATGTCTATACACATGCAGGTGGAAGAATATGTACAATTGATTTTGGAGTTCTTTGTGTTTTAAAGGATTTCTTCATTTTTTTTTTTTCAATTTGCACTGAGTCAGGAGGGTTGCACTGCAAGGAAAGTGGATAGTACAAAACAGGAATGTGGAGCAAGAATTCCTTCAGTCAGCAACATTCATTTTGTTTGCTTTTGAGACAGGCTTTCCCTATGTAGCTCAGGCTAGCCTTAAATTCTAGATTCTGAGATTAAAGGTATGTGCTACTGAACCTCACTCTTTATTATTTTAAGCAAGGCATAATGCACAGAGTGTTAGAGAGAACCCCCAGGAACATGCCATTATTCCAGTTCAAAGGGAGAGAGGTTGTCTATTGGTGATACCAACTTAAAGCCCACCAAAGAAATCAAGTTCCATTAAAGAAGCCATGAGGGACAACTCTGTCTTCAGAATACAGAGTGAATTGATTTCAGTGATATTGGAGAATTATTCTAGCCAAAGCAAGGAGGTTGTAAGCAAGGAGATTTGCCAAGAGCCTCTCAGTCTGCGCATTTGACCTGGGTAATGAGAGCATGGATTAAGCTCATGGCAATAAAACCAGAAAGGAAGAAGCAGTCGGTCAGATCTGAGAGATGCTATGCAGAAAGAATCGGAGCTGGGCATTCAAATTTGACTAAATACTTGCCAGGTAGCAGGTGAAGCTATGTAAGAAGACACTTTCCAAGGAAATGGGTATTAAGAGAGAATAGCTGAGGACTGGGTGCTTGCAGATTCCAACAGTTAATTGGAGGAGGGAAGAAGAGGAGCCAACAGGGAAGACAGAGAATGATGGGTCAGGGAGATAAGAGACACTTGAGAATGCAATGCCAGGCGTGCCAAGGCTAAGATGGTGACAGGAAGAAATTGGTGCTTGCAGTGTCAAATTTACCTTTGAGGTCAAAGGGGAAAACTGAGGATAGACCCCTGAATTTGATCAGGAGGTCACAGGTGACCATGTGAAGAGGTTTGGTGGAAAGCATTTGACAACGTAGGCAGAGGAGAAAAAATAGATGAGGCTCATAGACCCTACCCAATGTAGGGAAAGTAATTTATTAGAAGGGTGAATATATATATATATATATATATATATATACACATATATATACATACATATATATGTATATGTATATATATACACATATATATGTATATATATGCATATATATGTAACAAACACCCAGCCAAAGCTTATAGTTTCAGCATATCTACTTAACTTTCTTAATCTGTTTCCTTTTTGGAAAACTGGAACACATCTTACGAGTTTCATAAGCCATTGAGAAGTCCAAGGTTGAGGGGTGACTCTCTACATTATGGGAAGTAGCCTTTCTGCCTTTAGTACTGCTCAAACCTTAGATTTTTTTTTTAAAGGCATGTGTTAAAAGACAGGAGAGTTACTGCATTAGAAAGTCCCTAGTGGTGTCCCCCAAGTCACTTTAACAGCCATTCCCCGATTGAAGCCCCCTCTGAGCTGGGAATTCTGAGGCATCCATCCATCCAAGTCATGTAAAAGGTCTCTGAGGCCTGTTACAAGTTGTGAAGCTAGGAGGGAGTAATCTCAACCTCACCCAAGCACCTATAAGGCCCTGTCCCCAGAGGGGAGAATGGGTTGAGGGGCAAAGATGCCAGCAAAACTCTTTAAAACACCATGGCAAGGCTCGAGAGATGGCTTGGCAGTTAAGAGTACTTGCTGCTCTTCCAGAGGACCCAGGTTCTAGCTCAGCTCAATAACCATCTGCAATTCAAGTTCCCCAGGGATCTGATACCCGCTTCAGGCCTCTGCAAGCACAAGACTACACACTGTGCCCAGAAACACACGGGGATAGAATACTCAAACACATAAAATAAAATATTAAGATCCCCCTAGCACTTACAGCTTGGCCTCTGGATCAAATGGTATTTATTGATCAAGCGGCTTAGTTCACCGAGTGTCCAGAGGGCATAGGCTTTTCCCTGATGTTCTCTCATTATTGTCTCCACACAGCCAGACCTTACCGCCACTACCTCACTTTTTCTATTTCTCTTGTCTACAAACCCTTTCCTCAGTCTATATTCAGTTTAAGACAGCCTAAAGTTTTGGAATAAGACAAGACATTGTCATCTACAAACGTGCTTGACTGCAGTCATGTTTATCCCGTGAAGCATGTGGCTCCCAGTCCTCCGGTTAGACATGCCTGGAACTGATCTTTGTCTGATTGCCTTATTTCTCCCTACCCCAAGAAAACATGACTTTCAGAAGCCACCAGACACTAGAGCTACTATCAAGCCTTGGAGAGTCCCACAGCCTTGACTAAGAATAAGTATGTTTTCTAGAAAGGGCATTTTTTTTTCAGACCCAAAGACATCTAGAGAGTATAGTCATAGGTTTTTGTTTTGCTTTGTTTTTTGTTTTTTTT